>NC_025997.2:38175572-38439301 GCF_000442705.2 Elaeis guineensis
TTTAGGTCAGATTAGGGTGGAGAGTATCTCAAATGAAATGACACTATTTTGTCAAGAATATGGAATCATGAATGAGGTGACTCCTTACTCCCTACAATCCAATAGTAGAGTGGAACAAAAAATTGTACCTTAGTAGACATGGTTAACTCAATATTAATCAATTCAAGAGCACCCAATAACTTGTAAGGGAAAGTCTTATTAGCAGTATATTATATTCTAAATAGAATATCTTTTAAAGATAGAAATAAAAATCTTTTTGAACTCTGGAAGGATAGAACTCCTGGATTAGATTATTTAAAAGTGTGGGGCCACCTAGCTAAGGTAGATATACCTGAATTTAAGAAAACAAAAGTTGGTCCTAAAACTTTAAATGCAATCTTTGTAGGATACTCTAATCAGAAACCTATATCCACTCTTCTGATTCAAGTATCCATCTTACAAAATAATTTAGGTGTATTAGTTAATCAACTAATTATTGGTTCTCTTCTTTATGTGGTAAATAGGACAAAATTTGATAATGCCTATGCTATAGGGAGATTAAGTAAATATATTCAAAGTCCAAATCAACCTCATTAGTCTGCTATTGAAAGAATATTCTGGTATCTTTAGGGAATTCTTGATCTATCTTTCTTATATACTAGATATCCTGAGGTGAGTGAGGGTTACAATGATACAAATTGGATTATTGCTTCTCTTGATCTTAAATCAACCATCAGATATCTTTTCTTTCTCGATAGTACTATCATAGCTTGGAGATCTACCAGGCAAACGATTATATCTTGGAGCATCACACTACAAGAAATTAAGGTATTAGCGACAGATATTACTGATGGCATTTTTATCATTGCAAATAAAAGGTGTTAGCGACGGCATTACCAACGGCAATATTGTCATCTCTAATAAGAATTTTTACTGACGGACTTTGATGACAGATTCATACGCCATCACTAAAAGTATTACTAATGGTAGAAGCGACGACAATACCATTGTTATAGTTATTAGCGACGGCTATAGCAATGGATATTTTACCATCGCTAATACTAATTCTAAAAGGCCTCCATCGATTTTCGACTTTTCATTTTCACTCATCTTGCTGCCGCCCCCCTCTTTCCCCCACCTTTGATCCTCCTCTTTCCCTGGGCTACCTCCCCGATCCCTTGACCATCAGATCCCGCTTCCCTGAGCCCTCGACTATCTCTCCGAGCCCCGAGCCGCCTCCCCAAAACCCCGGTCCGCCTCCCCCTGGCTGCCTATGATCCCTCTCTTTCCCCTACCGTCGAATCCGGCTTCCCCAAGCCCTTGGCCGCCTCTCCGAGTCTCGAGCCCCTAGCCTGCCTCTCCCGACTGCCTCCCCAAGCCCTCTGCCCGCCTCCCCGAGCCCCCAACCAACATCCCTCCAACTGCCTCCCTCCTTATCCCCCCTGCCTTCCTCTTTCCTCCCCCCAACTTTTTCTCCTATCATGTAGTGCCATCTCCTGCCACGCAGCACCACCTCCGTACCGCCATCTCTGTGGATTTGGTGAGTATTAGCGACGGCGGCGGCAATGGCTCCATAGCGATCGATAAATATCATTGTTTAAATTTTTTTAATATTTTTAAATTAATATTTATAAAATTTAGTTAAATTAGATTTAATATTTAAATTAAATTAATAATATTTAATTAAATTTTATAAAATTAATTTTAAATTAATAATATTTTATTAATTTAAATTAATAATATTATTAATAATATTATTAAAATTAATATTATTCTCGAAAGATGAAACTACTCAAGAAAGCTCTCCAGCGAGAGTAGTCTTACTGCCTTCAACGATAGGAGTTCGAGAATCAAAATAGTATATTAAAATATATATTTTCATATCGACATATATATTTTTATATCAAAATTTATTAATAATATTTTATTTTTTTATTACAGAATGCGGGAGCATCCGGCTCTCATCCATTAGTTACTAGAGAGGATGCACAGGAGCAGAAGGAGGATGGGAGGATGATGAGGAGGTTCTCACATGATTTTTTTTGGATATATATGTAATTTTGATTCTTGTAAAGTAGTATAAATTTATAAAATTATATTATTTATTTTTTTAATATAATATAATTAATTTTATATTTATGATTATAGTAAATAATTATTATTTTATTTATAATAGATTTTAAAATATTATTGCTTGTTACTATGATTAAAATAAATTTTAAAATATTTAATTATAAATTTTTTAAAAAAATAAAAATCTATTATTGACGGTATTAGCGATGGTGTTAGCGACGATATTGCCATCGCTAATAATTTTTTAAACTCTAATTAATAAAAAAATTAAATTATTAGTAATGACTTTCTTATCACTATATCATCGCTAATTATCGTTATTAGCGACGGAGAGTTTACCGTCGCTAATAATGATAATTAGCAATGATGATATTTTCGATGAAATTATAGCGATGGAAGTCCATTGCTAATAAAAATTATAGCGATGGAAGTCCATCGCTAATAGCATTAGTGACAGCAATCCTACTATTAGCAATGACAATTAGCCATCGCTAATAGTTTATTTTCTTATAGTGTCATAAAGGCCAAGTTGATTCCTTTGAATGCTTACCTACACTGAGACAAATCTCCGAACTACCTTCAGTACCTCAGCCAATTTCAGACATATTAATCCCTTATAATAATAAAGCCATAATTAAACTAACTATCAAAAGAATACTAATAAAAAGATGAACCGGTATATCTGAATTCGTCATAAATTTATAAGACAACTCAAAAGGAGTAATATCATTTTCTTAAAATTTGTGAAGTCTAAGAAAAACTTAGTATATCAATTAACCAAGATTTGTTTAGGAATACAGTCCTAGAATCATCAAGGAAGATGAGGCTTAAGCCTACTATGTGGTCATCGACAGTGGATACCCGATCTCTATAATTGGAGATCTCATGAATGAGATTCAATATAGTAGAAATGAAGTTGATTGAGTGATCGTATCATAGTACATTCTATATGTATATCTTCTCTTATCCCCATGATGAGTGCTCTTATCAATGACAAAATAAATTTGGAAAGGATGAGTTAATGAGTCTAAAATAGAAAATCTATAAGGTATTAGGTCACAAATATCCTTAGAGGACTTATCTATGTGAGAATTATAGTATAGGCTGCAAATAGGGGTTTGGACTAACCCTCATAAAATTCTCAGAAAAATTCAAAGTATCAAGCGTAAGGTCTTTAAATGGTACTGCTACCTAGATATAGCAACCTAAGAGGAGGGTAAATTGATTTTTTCAAAAAATTTTATAAACTTAAATAATTCTTAAGTGAAAACTAGTCTAAACTTATATGTATAATGTGAGAGTGAAATAAATATGCACAATAAAACAAATGATAAAATAATGCACAAGATACGAATAAATATAAGCAATATAAACACAATAATTTATAGTAATTTGATGCCAAATCTAGCACCTACATCTACTTTTCAAGTCTTTCTACTTAAAAATTTTACTATAATACTCTTGATTATAATATGATTATCTTTAATCTAGCTCATAATCAATCCAACCAATTATTTTAGCAGACTCACAACCAATCCGATTAATTTTGCATGGAAAATCAACTAAAATCTTTTTAATTAAGTCAACCCTAGACTTAATCAATACAATGTTCAATTACTGACGTGAATAAGTCTATGCCACAAACTTCTATCCCAAGAAATTTATAAAGAAATTAAAAAGTATAATGGAATAAATATCAAATGAGTTAAAGCTCAAAAACCAATAAACTCATTGAAGTGCAATGAAGTCGATGATGGTTGCTTGGACTTATCCACTTTAATGAATGAGAGGCTCTCTTATAATTTACTATGAATGATCTCTTGATGGCTCACACAATTAATGCTCTTAAATTCTTCCTCTTAGACTATCTCAAGGATATTCAATGCTCTTATCAAAATTTATATTTTTCCCTTTTCTTCCCTCTTGGATCACTTTTCCAATTGATTTCATATCATAAATATATGAAATTTGGTTGGAGAAAGTGGCCATTAGAGAGATCAAACTAATCGCTGGAAGCCAGATTTGTCTATTGGAAGCTTGCAGAAAAGCTAGTCATTAGACTATCAGTCACAATCGAGTTGACTTAGATCAAGTAAGAATTGACTCAAGGTAACTTAGAGTTGGAGTTAGCTCGAGATAACTTGGGATTGACTCAAGCTTCCGACTGAAAATATAGCTCTCTGTCTTATTTGAGAGAGTCGGCTTGCAAATCTTTATTATCAACTGAAGAAAATTTAGGATCTCCTCCACCTCAAAGGCTTACAAAATATTGCAAATACTTCTTTAAATATTATAAATATTTCTTCAACTTTAAAATTTATTCTTCTAAGCTTTTTCATGATTCTTTAAATATTCAAGTTCATTGTACTCCCTATAAAATAAATTAACTACTTCAAGAACATACAATCATTAGTATTATACTCAAATATTTATAGTCATCAAAATCAATCTTTAGATCAACATGTGCTGGCCACATAAAGATCTATTTGATTCATAGTATATGTATAATAAGTTAAAAGATCTAGTTCAAGATCTAATCCACTATAATTCCTTTAGATAGATACTATCAACACTAAATGAGGTTCAAGTCAAGAGAACACCTCACCTATTATATAGTATAAGATATCTGATATTCTTTTTTATGATTTTCAAAAATTTTAATATTTTGTGTGGGGTTGTTGGAGTTTTATTTAAAAAAGAAAAGATCTAATTTTTTTTCTAAATTTTAGTTGCTTAAAAATATTAAAACTCCTTTAAGGTGATGTCTCTATCCGAAGAGATACAACTCTTTGGAAGAAAATACTGATTTTTGAAGAAATATGATATTTTAAAAAAATATATCTCTTCAAAACTATGGCATCTCCTCAATCCCTGGACAAAGTTTATAAATAGGCTATGGATCTGACAGTTCTAGGTTATTCAAACCACTCTGATTTCTTCTCTCTACTCTCTATTTTTTTTCTACTTCTTTTTTTTTATTTGGGTTCTAAAGGAAGCAATTTGGGTCAATCTCTCAACGATCATGCTCATTAGAGGAAGATCGGACTGAGCCGAGTTACTGTATATTGGGGACAGGATCATCGCAAACCGACAAGTAGGGGCAAATCATGTTCTTCGGGTAGTGTTCTCACACACCTTGATCCAAGCAAGCTCTTTTCAATCTTCAAAGTTTCTTTTAAATAGTTTGTTTATTTTATAATCTTGATCTAAGATCATAGCAACAGCATCACAATTTTTAGATAAGCATTTTTTTCCAACACATTTAACCACCCTTTATACTAGTCAACATCTATAATTTATTGTAATCCCCTTCTCCTTCAATAATGCAAATGATGGCACTGTAAATGCAAATGCCATCTTCTTCGACGATCCCAAAAAGCCTTTTGTTGTCCATGGGATAAATTTCTGGCCTGTACTTCCTCTCCTCATTACTCCATAGAGGGTTCGAGTTGTATCTTTCACACGAAAGGATGATTCTTTTTTCTTGTGATGTCAACCATTGGATTGCATATTATCCATATCAAGAGCTGTACAAATTGATAGAAGAAAGAGATTGAAGCACTTTGAAATCTGTGCAAGGTGCAATCTAACAATTGATTTGTGAAAAAATATCAATCATTCTTTCTCGTGAAGGATACGACCCAAATCCCTTCACAATATACACAAATCCTATGTGGGACCACCACCAACCCCATCCGGTCACCCCAAACTTAGCATGTACTCACTCCTCTTCGTGCAATCATGGCCATATGATCTTGGCCAAGGCATCGAATTGGATAGTTCTAATTGCTCCATTTTTGTTAGAGGCCTTCTAAGCCTCCCATCTAGGAGAGCAATCGAGCTGAATAGCCAGAGACTGGAGCTCGACTCAATTTAAAATACTGAAACTCGAAACTCGACTCAAAATCGATTGAGCTTAAATATATCAAACTTAATAAAAAAAATAATACTCAAGATCAATTCAACTTAACTCGAATATCAATCAAGTCATACTTGAGTTCGAATTCGAGCTCAAATTCGAGTCTTAGGCTACTCATAGCGCGCGCGCGCGCGCGCACACACACACACACACACACACATATATATATATATATATATATATATATATTATTGTACAGAAAGACAATTCAAGAAGGGGGTGAATTGAGTTTCTCAAAAATTTAAATTTATTGTGCATAAATTTTAAACTATATGAAGTGTGGTGAGAGAATACTAAATGAAGAATATTAAAATAAATAGGCAAATAGAAAACAATATAAAGAAATGAGAAGCCACATATAACACCAAAAATTTATAATGGTTCGGTGCCAAATGCAATACCTATGTCCATTCCCCAAGCCATCCTTGAAAAGTTTACTATAATCTACATATGAATTATAGCAAGGTTGCTTTCCGAACTCATAATCTAAATTCAGTTGATCTTCTCTATAGAAATTAATCAAAACTACTTCCTAAAGCCTCTCCTAGGCTTTCACAATAAATTCAATCCAATTCCAGGCTTGAATAGGCCTTTCCCCTCCAATTGAAACTTGCTTATAGCAAAGGATAATAAACACAGTTGTAAACATAATAAAAGCTCTTAAAAGTGCAAATAAAAGTTGATGAAGCTCCTTAAAAATTGAGTTGAGAAAGTTTTACAATCAATGCACTGAACTGCTCTTTGAATGCTTCAAGATTTTTGATTCAAGATTTTTGAATAGTTGGAAGCTTTCAGCTCTCTTAAATGCTTAAATGTTCATAGGCTCTTAGTTTTTCTCTTATTCTTTTTTTTTTTTGTTCTTGATTATGTTTGGAAGTCTTTAAATCCTCTAAAAAAGTCAAACTATCATTTTTAGCTGTTGGGATCAAAAATTAGTCATTAAAAATTATTTTAAAAAATTTAAAATTTCTGTAGAACTAGTCATTATTGCTGTTAGCCATAATTGAGTCAACTTGAGAATAAATAGAGGTTGACTCGAATAAACTAAGAGTTGGATCGAAGACTATTCCACAAAAATACTTTTCTATCTTTTCAGAGGGTGTCGACTCGTAGTCAAATAGGGGTCAACTGGAGGTTTAGCACTGAAACTTCTATTTTTTGTCTAATTGAAAGAGTTAACTCATAGTCAAGTAGAGGTCGACTCTAAATCTGTACCATTTGAAAAATACATACTAGAGTCTACTTTTTTGAATCTAGGGGTCGACTCTTAGACTCTTCTTCTTAATTTTTCGTGATAAGCTTTATCAAAATTTGTCAATTAATACATGCTTCCCAAGAATTATTTTACACAAGAGCTTCAATAACTCATTAGTATCAAATTAGTACTCAAATATTTTGTATTTATCAAAATCAATCCTTGAATCAATATATATATATATAATATTATTTAATATATATATATGGTTGACAGGATCGGATCTTTTTTTGCTGTACGTAGATCGTGGAAGCAGCAGCAAAGATGGGAGGACAATCTTGATGGCGGATCAGATTAGGCCTAGAAGAACCCTAGGCGTGAGGAAGAGCAGAGGAGAAATATAAAAGAGGAAGAGAGAGCAATTAGAGAGAAAAGACTTCTATTCTGATTCCATTCCATCAAAATTATATACAAAATTATATATATACATGACCAATTTGATCCAAACCAAAAACTCCCCCAGCTAATCCAATTTGATACAATTTTTAAGCCCATGTATACCCATATCTTGTTTTGCAGACCCATTAGGCTAAACCCCTAGTCTAATCTTTGGATTAGCTCTTTAAGACCTTCAAAACTAAGGTCTTAAGTATCTAGAATTAAATCCAATTCTAGACCAAAACAAAATCTCAAAAGTCTTCTGTCCGTGCCGTCGAGCTAGCTCTGTCAGGATCTGAGCCGGCTCTGACACACCTTCCCATAGTATGCCAGAAAATGCTACTTTCTATTCTCCCGTCAGAGTCGGCTCTCTCAGGGTTCAAGCTGGCTCGATCTAGATCCGAGTCAACTCAACCTATAGTCAAGCCAACTCGACAGCTGTGTCATTTACTAATTCAGAAATATAACTCTCTATCTGCTGTCCAAGCCAGCTCTCTCAGAGCTTGAGCCGACTCAACTACTGACTGATGCTCCTGATGCCTCCTTCATACCTTGTCCTTTCCTCATCAATTTTCAAGGCTTGAAAGCACCACATCTGAGCTCACAATCTACATCTTAGTGCCCTCAAGTCCTTATAAACTCAGTCCTATCCACTAGTTCCATCAGTGCCACACAATAACGAAAGCTATCCCATGAAAGTACCTTCATGAGTACATCAGCTGGATTCTCCTTGGTGTAAGCCTTCACCAGCTCCACTTCATCATCTTCCATAAGATCTTTAATCCGATGGTACCTAATGTCAATATGCTTCATCTTTGCATGATAAACAAAGTTCTGTGCAAGCAACAAAGTACTCTAGCTCTCAGAATGCACTCTGACAGTCTCCTATAGGAAGTCCATCTCCAAAGCCAAGTGACAGCCTCTTATGGAAAGCCCATCTCCAAAGCCAAGCCCTTCAACCAAAGGGCTTCCTTCACTGCCTCTATGATGTCAATATACTCCGCTTCTATAGTAGACAAGGCTATTATGGGTTGCAAGCAAGATCTCTATGAGATTGAACCTCCATACAGGTTGAATACAAAACCTATCGTTGAGCACCGAGGGTCCACATCTCCATCAAAATCTGCATCTACAAACCTCTCTGTTACCCTCTGAGCCTCCTTAGACATGTTGAAGTATCCATCAGTACCTCCTTGCTGACCATAGTAAATATCAACTCCAACTGTATCAGTCAAGTATCTGAAAATACCTTTCAGTGCTTTTCAGTGCTCTCTGCCAGGCTGTGCTATAAATCTGCTCACCTGACTCACTGCATGGGCTATATCCGGTCTACAACACACCATAGAGTATATAACACTCTTCACACTAGAAACATATGGTACTCTCTACATCTCCTAAGCCTCCATCTCAGTCTTTGGCGATATAGTCTTTGAGAGTTTGAAGTACCCGGCAAATGACAGCTTTGTCGGTTTCACATCCTTCATCCCATATCTCTCCAAGATCTTCCTTATGTAGCCTCCTTGAGATAAGTGCAACAGCCCTTTGGATCTATCTCTGCTGATCTCCATACCTAGGATCTTTCGTACAGTCCTAAGTCCTTCATTTTAAACTCCCGAGATAAAGCATCTTTTAACTCCTGCACAACTTCTTTACTCTTGCATGCAATCAACATATCATCTACATACAAAAGTAAATATATTCTAGATCTATCATCCAAAGATCTAATATATACACATGGGTCGTAATCACATCTGGAGAGGCCAATGCTCCTCACACAAGTATCAAATCGCTTGTACCACTGTCTAAGAGACTGCTTCAATCCGTATAGTAATTTTTTTAGCAAACAAACCATTTCATCTGATCCAGATTCTCTAAACCCCTTTGGCTGCACCATATAAATGCTCTCCTCTAAATGACCATGAAGGAAAGCTGTCTTTATATCCATCTACTCCAATTTTAGATCCTATGCTACTACAATGCTCAATAGCACCCTGATAGATATATGCTTGATGACCGAAAAGAATATCTATATAATCAATTTTTTCTCTCTATGAGTACTCTTTGGCTACTAGCCTAGCCTTGTACCTCACTCTACCTTATTCTGAAGGTGTCTTCTTTCTGGTACAAACCCATTTGGAGCCAATGGGTCGAACATCCTCCAGTAAATCCACCAACTGCCATGTCTAATTCTTCTTAAGAGACTCCATCTCCTCCATCATGGCCTACATCCATGACTCCCGATCTGGACTCTCTATGACCTCCTCAAAAGTCTTTGGATCATCATTAACAGTGATGAGCATATAGAAAATCATCTCATCAATATCATACTTGATCAGTTTATGAACAGTGCGCTTCAGCTTGTGCAGTGCCACTCCCCTTGCTGTATCCTACAAATCTGCTGCTTGTGGCTGCCTCTGCACTTTCTTCCAGATAACATCCTCTCCTCGCTGATCCTCCACAGGTGTATGACCATGCCTTCCCATCTTCATCTCAAACTGAACATATTTCAAGCCTGAAGTTGAAAGCAAATCACTTGACTGTGAGTGCTGTTCACTACTATCCTGAGCTGTCTTTCCAACTCTATCCGCATTTTTCGGCTTCCTCAAGATGCTCTTTTCATCAAAGTTCACATTTCTGCTAATGACATACTTTTGAAAATATAGATCCCACAGTAAGTAACCTTTCACACTTGCAAGATATCCGTTGAAGATCATCTTCTGTGACTTTAAGTCCAACTTACTCCGTTCGGCTTCTTCTACCAAGACATAAGCCAGACAGTCGAACACTTTCAGATGGCCAAGCTCCACCTTCTTCCCACTCCATATTGCCTCTAGAAGTCCTCCATTGAGTGATCTATGGAGAGACCTATTAATAAGAAAATAAGCAAATGTTAGAACATCACCCCAAAAAGACTTAGGCAGTGATGCTTACAGCCTTAAGCTCCTGGCCTTCTCAGTCAGTATCCAATTCATCCTCTCCACAACATCATTCTATTGAGAGGTCATCCTCATTGTGTAATGGTGCTTGATGCCATTTTTCTCACAGTACCTCCTAAACTCTAGGCTTGTGTACTCTTTTTCATTATCTGACCTTAAACACTTCACTGGCTGCCCTATCTCCTTCTCCACCTTAGCTCTCCAGACCTTAAATCAGACAAACGCTTCTGAATTTTTCTTGCAGATATATCCAAACTCTCCTGAAAAAGTCATCTATAAAGGTGACAAAGTATCTAGCTCCATCTTGAGCTATAACAGATGCCAGTCCCCATACGTCCAAGTGAATAAGCTCTAAAACAGCTTCACTCCACTTGAAACTACTAGCAAATTTTATCTTATGCTGTTTGCCATAGATACAAGGCTCACAAAGATCATCACCCTCCTTCTTGAGTGCTAGAATCAGTCTTCTTCTACTCAATTCCATGAGCCTCTGGTCACTCATGTGACCCATACGATAGTACCACAGCTAGTAGATGAGCTGCTCCTCCTGTGTTACTGCAGAAGCCTCTGCACTATTGGTAACCACTGAGCCTTCCATCCTATATAGGTTATTGCTCAGTCTTCTCCCTTTCATTACCACCAAAGCATCCTTAGAGATCTTCAAATACCCACTCCCCGACCGACAACTGAAAGCATATCCTTGCTTCTCCAAGTAACCCAGAAATATCAAATTCTTCTTCAATTTCGGAACATACTTCACATTGATAAGTGTCTATATGATTTCATCATACATCCTCATCCTGATAGAACCAATACCAACCACTCTATATGGATGATCATCTCCAAGACTTATACTACCACCATCTGATTTTTCATATGAGGCAAACCAATCACAATGTGCAGTGTAGTGGTGGAAACATACTGAATCAAGTGTCCAATGACTATCAAACTCTGCTACCCCATCTGATACTATCAGTACATCATCTCCACTATCTTCAGATGATAGAACACCACTCTCACTGATTGGTCCAACCTTGCCCTTCCCCTTCTCATTCTTAAAAAGTGGGCAATTTCTCCTTAAATGATTAGGCTGATGACACTTGTAGTATTTCACTGCCTTCAAATTTTTTCAAGACTTCGATCTATCCTTAGACTTATCTCGAGTCCTCTCCTTAAGTCTCTCTTACCTCTCATTTATAGCAAGCACCTCTGAGTTAGGGCTACCTTTACATAGCTTCTCTCACTATTTATTTGATCTAAAACTCCAACCACTTTCTCAAAACTCAGGATCTCTTTCCCATACACCAAAGTAGTGATGAAACTATCATAAGAAACTGACAACGAACACAATAATAGGAGAGCTCTATCCTCTTCATCTATCTTCACATCAAGGCTCCTGACATCCGAGCAAATTTGATTGAATTTCTGGATGTGGACAATCAGATCTCCTCCTTCAGGCATCCTCAAACTATACAGTTACTTCTTCAACTATAACTTGTTTGTCATATTTTTGCCCATATATGTATTCGTAAGCTTCTTCTAGAGCCCTTTTGGTGTGGTCTCTGCGCTAATCTCAAGCAAAACCTCATCAGCAAGATATATTCTAATTATGCTAAAAGCTATTTCCTTCAATTCCTCTCAATCTTCAATAAAAATCTTTTCAGATCTATCCCTAATCAAGACCTTGTAAATTCTATTCTAAACTAATAGATCTTCCATCCTTTGCTGCCAAAAGGTAAAATTTTTCTTGCCATCTAACTTTTCAAAGTCTGTCTTAAGGCTACTTGACGTCATTCCACATAGATTTCAATTCCAGCACAAAGAATACTTACAAATCTATGTAATTCTAGGTAAAACATAGTAGATTACTCAAGATTAAGGCAGATCCTTACCCAAATCTGGCGTCCAAGGTCTTTCCTCCATCAGATCTTGCTCTTATGCTCTAATACCAATTGTTGACAGCATACATAGATCACGGAAGATCACGGAAGTAGCAGTAAGGATGAAAGAAAAATCTTGATGGCGGATCAGATCAGACCTAGAAGAACCCTAGGTGTGAGGAAGAGGAGAGGAGAAACATAAAAGAGGGAGAGAGAGAGCAATTAGGAAAAAAAAGCTTCTATTCTGATTCCATTCCATCAAAACTATATACAAAATTATATATATATGATCAATTTAATCCAAAACAAAAACTCTCCTAGCTAATCCAATTTGATACAATTCTCAAGCCCATGTACACCCATATCTTGCCTTATACACCCATTAGACTAAACCCCTAGTCTAATCTTTGGATTAGCTCCTTAAGACCTCCAAAATCAAGGTCTTAAGTCCCTAAAATTGAACCCAATTCTAGACCAAAACAGAATCTTAAAAGTCTTCTATCCGTACCATCGAGCCGGCTCTGTTAGGGTCCGAGCTGGCTCTGGCATGCCTTCCCGCAACATGCCAGGAAATGCTACTTTCAGTTCTCCTATCAGAGCCAACTCGATCTGAATCAGAGTCGGCTCTATCTGGATCCGAGCTAGCTCGACAGCTGTGTCATCCACTGATGCTAGAAATACAGCTCTCTGTCTGTTGTCCGAGCCGGCTCTCTCAGAGCTCGAGCCGACTTGACTGCTGAATGATACTCCTGATGCTTCCTTCATATCTTGTCCTTTCCTCATCAGTTCTCAAAGTTTGGAAGCACCACACCTGAGCTCACACACACACACACACACACACATATATATATATATATATTCAAATAGATTTGCAAATCTTTAAATTTATTATCTTGCTACTTAAGTTGGACTAAAAAAACTATTCGGACTATTTGAGTTCAACTTGAATTCAATAATAGCTGAGTTGAGTTGATGTTGGATACGAGTCGAGCTTGAATAGCGCATGAGTAACTTGATTTTTTTTTACACCCCTACTTCTACCTATCAACATCAAAATATACCATAGATAGGCAACATGCCTCCCAATCTATATATAAATACCTATGCAAATTATCAAGGTATACTGTATTTTTTTTTCTTTGTATATGACTGCATGTATTGAAGTTCCCAGAGGTTTGTGTGGGTGTATATGTAGGATAATTACGTCACCACCAAATTAATTTATTTACAGCATTGTAACGGATATTTTAACAATTTTGGAGACTCTTGTTATGGCAATAATTTTCTCCCCGTGCATATCAAAGTCAAGGACTTTAATGTTGATGTGCCATAAAGGTTGATGTCCAATAAAAATATGCATCACATTTGTTGTATCGTATCAACATCTAATAATTAATTATTTTATATATATTATTTATAAGCATTAATGGCAAATGAAAATATGCATCACATTTGTTGTATCTTATAGGCATCCAACAATTGATTGTTCTTTATATATTATTTATAAACATATTTATCATTATGTAAGAAGATTAATTAATGATATTATTTGATTTTTTTTTTATCCACATAAATAAAATCGATATATTTTTAAAATAATTAGGTAAAATAAGTGGACCAAACGGATGGTGATCATTTTTTACTGAATGATGTCAATTAACAACGGGGGCGGCATATGATGTGACATTTGAAAAAATTTTCATATCACGCCTCACGGGTTAAAGCGACAAAAATCAATGCCATCAATTAATCTTGCCAGCGTCCATGCGGAAACTGCCAAGGAGCTAATAACATATACCAGCCATATAAGAAACATTGCGAGGACTCTCATAAAAATGTTTGGAGGCTTATTGTTAAGAATGTTTGGACCCATTTTGGTCCCTCTATTGTATCCCACCTGTGATGCGGTGTAGGTCCAGGGCTTTGATTGGTGCTGAAGGACATTTAAACAACCCACGTAAGAGTTGTCAGAAGAATCAAAGTGGGATTTCTATGGTTGATATGGGTTCCAAATCAGTGTTGTCGTATTGCAAACTAACAAATCATAGAGAGATTGAGAGAGAGAAAGAAGAGAGGGAGGGGTATCCAATGGTGCCTTATAGATTAAGACATGTCTATGTGTGTCTTGGTAGCCCCCGTATGTTTTTAATGTTTGAGTGTGTGTTTGTATATATATATATATATATATATTAGACCCACATATTTTCGTGCTACTAAAATAGCTCATACATATACTGTGATGACCCAAGCTCAAGTCCGATTGAGAAGACCCAAGCCCAAGCCCAAAAAAAAAATTGAGAACGGACTGGGAACGGAAGAAGGGAGTCTTCTTCTCTGATGAATCCCAATTGGAGAAGGATTCTAGGACTCTTGAAACTCTAGAACCCTCTATAAATAAGCCTCTCATCTCCCTCTCGAGCCTCCACCAACAATCGTTGAGCTCAAATTCCTCTTTTTTTCCCTTGGAAGCCGCGGCACCCTCTTCTTGTGTTCGTCGGAAATTGAAGGTCGAAAAGACCACCGAAGTTCAGGTAAGGATTCAATATTTCTTCTTCTCCCTCTTTTTTTCTCCCCATGGCTTTAGACCCCTCGCCGGCTATCGAGATCACCAGAAAACCCATGAAGCGTGAAATTCCTGTTCGATCGGCCACTTTTCTCTCTTTTCCGACTACCGGCGCCGTCGGTTGCGGTGTCTCATCTCCAGGACCGGATCTCCATCTCTCTCTCTTCTCTAAGAATGCTTGGCTGTTGGCGATCGACCAATGGCCAGAAAATCATGAAGAAAGGGGTAGGTCCCCTATTTTTTGAGAAAAAAAAAAGAAGGGGAAACCTCACTGCAGGCCGGCCTTGCTCTATCACCATCGATCGGATGCCGCCCACCTCGTCGGAGCCCGAGCCACCGAGGGGGGATCTCACGGTCTTCCCCTGTTTCGGCCCAAGGGAGGCCGCGGGAAGAAGGAAAAGAAAGAAAAAGAAAAAGAAAAGAAAAAGAAAAAGAAAAGAAAAGAAAAAAATAAAAAAATAGAAAAAAAAAGAGAAGAAAAGAGAGAAATTTCCTCTCTCTCCTTTCTCTCTCTTTCCTCTCTCCTCTCTCTATCTTCTCTCTCTAGATTCTCTCCCTATTTTCTCTCTCTGCTCTCTCTCTTGGATTTTTTTTAGGATTTATGGATTTTAAAAAAATAAAAAATAATAATAATAAATAAAAATAATAATAATAATAAAATCCTGGACGCTGTCATCTAGTTGATCCGTGTGAGGATATTGGATTTTAAAAATATTTATTATTTTTATTTAATAAAATTTTGATCAAAAATATGATATTTGACATACCAGATCCGGAGAAAGATTTTCAAGATTTCTAGGATCCCTAATTTGAATTTTCTTTTGAGGTAAGTAGTATTTTACTTTTATTGAATTTATCTGATAAATTATAAATTTAAATTATATAAATTCATGGTATGCTTATAATTAAAAATATTTGTTGAAATTAATTGTGATTAAAAATAACTATGGAAAAATTATTTATGATTGAAGATATTTGTTAAAAATTTTTATAATGATATATGACCATAAAGAATGATATGATTGATTTACTCGAATATCACTTATTTATATTATTATTAAAATAATAGATGAATTGAAAAATGATATGAATTGACAATCTGACTATGTAAAGGACCCCGTCAATGGAGGCATATACATTGGCAATTGAATTGTCCTGAGGGTTTATGTCGCCAGCGAGACCAGTGACATATCGCCAGAGAGACCAGCGACAAACCGTTAGAGAGACCAGCAGTTCCGAAGGACTTTACTGTCAGATGATTCGTAGCTCACCACAAGAATATACGTGGTATTATAACCCTGCCATAGAAAAAATATGGTCATAGTTCATGATTGATAAGAGAAACTTAAGAAATTTGATGAATTCAAGATGATAAGCATAATTTGAAATTATGATGAATTGAAAGTTTATATATGATTGATAGTGTGATGAATTAAATTATGAATTCATGAATTTACATATTGCTTATGTTATTATCAGTAAACAGATATGTACAGTATTATTGCCTGATTTATTCATTTAAAGGTATACACTGTTTACTGGGCTATTTAGCTCATGATGAGTTTATATTTTTTTTATAGATCTCAAAAAATTAACGTGATACAGAATTCGGTTGGGAGAGTGATTAGAGATGGAGTTGATTTATTTGATTTAGAATTTTTCTCAGAATTGACGCAAGATTTTCATTTTAAGTATTGACTTTATCAGACAATTATCTTCCTTTTTGACACTGAGTTTTGATTTGTTATTTGAACTAAGGTTTGATCATTAAGATTTAAATTTATTTAACTTTATGTGTATGATGTCATGATAAGATGCCTTGCATGCTTATAAGAAAAGCTTCCTATGAGTATGCGGCGATTGCCATGACCTTCGATTCACAATCTCGGGTTGGAGGCGTGACAACTAATATAGTATCAGAGCATAAGTAGATAGATAAATACATGTAGAATAGAATGAGCGAGTGATGGGTAGATATTAAGAAATTTGAAAGGTTAGTTACGATGATTATGATCTGACCTGTCTTAAGTAAGTTTATAACTTTATTAAGGATAAGTTATCATCTCAAATCTGTCATAGGTCAATATGCCTCCACAACGAATGAAGAATACTCAAGGAGCGGTAGGAGGGACATCAAATCCACTTAGCGATAACACTCCCCAATTGAATAGCGGCACATCACAGCAAGAAGAAATTATTGACCCTACTGAAAATACTCCGACAGTGCAGGAAGAGCCGAATATGACTCAATTAATGCAAACTCTGATCGGAGTAGTACAAACACAGCAACAGTTATTTCAACAACAACATACGCAGCTGCGTCAGCATCCCCCACCGACACCTGGCCATAGAGAACATCCGATGCAGCGAAATAACATTGTCGAGTTTAAAAAGCTAGCTCTTCCAGCCTTCAAAGGGACCATCGAGCTACTGGAAGCTGATAACTGGATTATGGAGATGGAGAAGACATTCACCGTGCAAGAATACCACGATGATGAGAAGATCCACTACACAGCATATCTGTTATAAGGTGAGGCATACAACTGGTGATATATACTTGAACAAAAATATGAATACGATGGGATACCACTCACTTGGGAGAGATTTCGAGGTGAATTCTTTGACAAGTACTTTCTTCGAAGTGTCAGAATACAAAAAGAACAGAAGTTCATTCATCTGAAATAGAAAAACAGATCCATTGCAGAGTATGAAGCTAAATTCACGGAGTTAGACAAGTTTGTTCCAAGATTAGTTGAGATTGAGCAAGACAGAGTACATAAATTTGAAATGGGACTGAAGACGAAAATTAGAAAATAAATTGTATCCTATGAGTTAACTACTTATGCCTTAGTTGTGAATACAGCTCTAATAATTGAGAAGAAAGTTAATGAAGCACATGTGGAAAGAGAACGGAATTAGAAGAAGAGAAATAGGTTTGGTGGAACTCAAGGACGAAATCAGAACAATAAGGATCCAGCGAAGAAGCCAGCAAATAATAAGAATCATGAAAATGAGATGGCTAGATGTTCGAGATGTAGCCGAAGAGAGCATGAATCTTCAAATTGCCCATAGAATATTGGTTCTTATTTTAGCTGTGGACAGAAGGGACACAAAATTGCAGATTGTCCCCAGAGGAATGAGAATAGATCCACACAAACAAAGGATGGAGGTCAAAGGCCGAAAACTCAAGGAAGGATCTATGCACTCACACAACAGGATGCTCAGGCCTCTAATGCTGTGGTGACAGATATCATTCCTGTATCTAATATTTATGCTTCAGTTTTGTTTGATTCTAGTGCTACACACTCCTTTATATCCACTACTTTTATTAAACAACATGATATAATATGTGAACCTATGAAAATTAAATTATATGTTGAGACACCAGTAAGTGGTATTTTGAGTACCGAAAGTATGTGCAAGTCATGTAGTATCAGAATAGGAGAAAGAGAATTACCGACAGATTTGGTGGTCCTAGATATGCATGATTTTGATGTCATTCTAGGAATAGATTGGTTTGCTACTTATCATGCCTCTGTGGATTGTTATGGAAAGAGAGTGAACTTCCAAATATCGAGAGAATTAACATTCAGTTTTGATGAAAGTACAAGAACCACCCCTCCACGTATTATTTCATTTGTACAAACTAGACAGATGCTAAGAAAGGGATGTAGAGGTTATCTAGTATCAAAAAAGAATACAGAACATGATGAATTGAGGGTACAGGATATTTCTATTGTAAATAAATTTTCGGATATATTCATTGAAGATTTATCTAGACTACCACCAGACAGAGAAATCGAATTTATCATTGAGTTGGCACCCAATACCAGTCCGATTTTTAAAGCTCCTTATCGAATGGCTTCCATAGAGTTAAAAGATCAATTACAGGATTTGTTGGATAAAAACTTTATAAGACCTAGTGTATCTCCTTGGGGAACTCCAGTTTTGTTTGTGAAAAAGAAAGATGGTAGTATGAGGCTTTGTATCGACTATAGAGAGTTGAATAAGAACACTATCAGAAATAAGTATCCCTTACCTCGAATCGATGATTTGTTTGATCAGCTGCAAGGTGCACAAGTTTTTTCAAAAATTGATCTTCGTTCAGGATATCATCAGTTAAAAATCAAAGCAGAGGACATACCAAAGACTGCATTTAGAACTCGTTATGGACATTATGAATTTCTAGTGATGCCATTTGGGTTAACCAATGCTCCAGCGGCCTTCATGGATTTAATGAACAGAATATTCAAATTCTATCTTGATAAATTTATTGTCGTATTTATTGATGATATCTTGATATATTCAAGAAATAAATTGGAGTATGAAGAACATTTACGGTGTGTACTACAAATATTGAGAAAAGAAAAGCTTTATGCCAAATTAAATAAGTATGAATTTTGGTTGGACAAAATAGTCTTCTTAGGACACATCATATCTAAAGATGGAATTTCTGTGGATCCAACAAAAATGGAAGCTGTGATGCAGTGAAACAGACCTACAAATATTTTCGAGATTCGGAGTTTTCTGAAAATGACAGGTTATTATAGATAATTTGTAGAAGGATTCTCTCGGATAGCTACACCTTTGACTTGTCTTACTCAGAAAGGGGTTAAATTCAAGTGGATCGAGGATTGTGAACAGAGTTTTCAAGAGTTAAAATAACGATTAGATTCAGCCCCTATCCTTACTATACCAACAGAAAATGAAGGATTCACAATATATAGTGATGCATCTAAAAAGAAACTTGACTGTGTATTGATGCAATAGGATAAAGTAGTGGCCTACGTCTCAAGACAATTGAAACCATATGAATAAAATTATCCGACACATGATTTGGAGATAGCTGCAGTGATTTTTGCCCTGAAAATTTGGAGACATCATTTATACGGTGCGCAGTGTGAAGTGTTTACTAATCATAAGAGTTTGAAGTATATTTTTATGCAAAAGAAATTAAACATGAGACAGAGAAGGTGGTTAGAACTGTTGAAAGATTATAATTTAACAATTCATTATCATCCCAAAAAAGCTAATGTTGTCGCTGATGCACTTAATAGAAAATTCATTGGCTATTTTAATCACGCATCAAAGTCAATTATTGAAGGATATAAGAAAACTGAAATTAGACATTCGAGTATATGACTCAACAGTACGATTAGCCAACATGAGGATTCAGCCAATACTCATTGAAAGAATTATAGTCGTCCAGAATGGTGATCCATAATTAACGAAAATAAGAGATTCAGTGGAAGCTAGTGTTCAATCTGAATTCAAGATACATGATGATGGTTCGTTGAGATTCGAAATAAAATTTACATACCCAATGATTCGGTACTCAAACAAGAAATACTTCAAAAAGTATATTAGACTTGTTATACAGTTCATCCGGGAGGTACTAAGATGTATAGGGACTTGAAGAAAATGTACTGGTAGAATAATATGAAAAGAGAGATCGCTTAATTTATGGCTCAATATTTGGTGTGTCAACAAGTTAAAGCTGAACATCAGAGACCTGCAGGATTATTTCAATCTCTCGATATTCCAGTATGAAAGTGAGAACATATCACTATGGATTTTGTAACTGGACTACCTAAGACTCCAAGTAAAAATGATGCAGCCTGGGTGATTGTGGATCGATTGACAAAGTCTGCATACTTTCTACCAATTAGAGTTGGTTTCACTTTGGAAAGACTAGCAAAATTATATATGAAAGAAATTGTAAGGCTACATAGAATTTCAGTGACCATTGTATCGGATCGAGACACCAAGTTTGTGTCACAATTTTGGAAGAGCTTACACAAGGCATTAGGAACAAAATTGAACTTTAGTACAGCCTTTCATCCACAGACTGATGGCCAGTCAGAGAGAACTATTCAGATCTTTGAAGATATATTGAGAACTTATATTTTAGATATGAAAAGTTTTTGAGACGAGCATCTACTTTTGATTGAGTTCGCTTATAATAACAGTTATCAGGCTAGCATTGGTATGGCACCTTATGAAGCATTATATGGTAGAAGATATCGATCACCGATTCACTGAGATGATGTTGATGAGCAGAGAATATTGGGCCCCGAACTTATTCAACAAGTAGTCGAGAAGATTCAATTAATTAAAAAATGACTTCGGGCAGCACAAAGCAGACAGAAAAGCTATGCAGATAACAGGAGACGAAAATTAGAATTTCAAATTGATGACCATGTATTTCTCAAAGTGTCTCCTTCAAAAGGAATCTTAAGATTTGGCATTTGTGGCAAATTGAATCCTAGATATGTGGGTCCGTTTGAGATTTTGGAAAGAATTGGTAAGGTGGCGTATAGACTTACCTTACCACCTTCACTTGCAAGAGTACATAATATTTTTCATGTTTCTACGTTAAAGAAATATTTACCAGACCCAAGTCACATCGTAGAACTTAAACCCTTGCAAGCTAGAAAAGATCTATCATATGAAAAATATCTGGTACGGATCGTGGATCGTAAAGAACAAGTGCTGAGACATCGCAATATTCCTTATGTCAAGGTACAGTGGAGTCGACATTCGAAAAGAGAAGCTACTTGGGAACTAGAGGAAGAAAAGAGGCAAAAATATCTCCAGCTCTTCGAGACCATAGGTATGAAAAATTTTGAGGATGAAATTTCTTTTAGGGATGAAGAATGTGATGACCCAAGTCCAAGCTCGATTAAGAAGACCCAAGCCCAAGCCCAAAAAAAAAAAACTGAGAACGGAAGAAGACTCCCGAAGGGAGTCTTCTTCTCCAATGAATCCCGATTGGAGAAGGGTTCTAGGACTCTTGAAACTCTAGGACCCTCTATAAATAAGCCTCCCCTCTCCCTCTCGAGCCTCCACTGGCGATCGTTGAGCTCAAATTCCTCTCTTTTTTTCTTAGAAGCCGCGGTACCCTCTTCTTGTATTCGTCGAAAATCGAAGGTCGAAGAGGCCATCGGAGTTCAAGTAAGGGTTCAATCTTTCTTCCTCTCTCTCTTTTCTTTCTTCCCATGGCTTTAGATCCCTCGCCGACCATCGGGATGATCAGAAAATCCATGAAGCGTGAACCCCTATTCGACCGACCACTTTTCTCTCTTTTTCGACCACCGGCGTCGTCAGTTGCAGTGTCTCATCCCCAGAATCGGACCTCCATCTCTCTCTCTCTCTCTTCTCTAAGAATGCTTGGCCGCTGGCGACAAACCAATGGCCGAAAAATCATGAAGGAAGGGGTAGGTCCTCTGTTTTTCAAGAAAAAAAAAGAAGGGGAAACCTCACCGGCCGAACCTCACCGTCGGTCGGCCTTGCTCTGTCACCATCGACTGGATGCCGCCCACCTCGTCAGAGCCTGAGCCACCGAGGGGGGACCTCACAGTCTTCCCCTGTTTCGGCCCAAGGGAGGCCGCGGGAAGAAGGAAAAGAAAGAAAAAGAAAAGAAAAAGAAGAAGGAAAAGAAAAGGAAAAAGAAAAGAAAAGAAAAAAATAGAAAAATAAAAAAAAAGAGAAGAAAAGAGAGAAATTTTCTCTCTCCTTTCTCTCTTTCCTCTCTCCTCTCTCTACCTTCTCTCTCTATTTTCTCTCTCTAGATTCTCTCCCTATTTTCTCTCTCTGCTCTCTCTCTTGGATTTTTTTAGGATTTATAGATTTAAAAAAAATAAAAAAATAATAAATAATAATAATAATAATAATAATAAATCTTAGATGCTATCATCTAGTCGATCCGTGTGAGGACATTGAATTTTAAGAATTTTTATTATTTTTATTTGATAAAATTTTGATCAAAAATATGATATTTGACGTACCAGATTCGGAGAAGAATTTTCAAGATTTCTAAGATCCCTAATTTAGATTTTCTTTTGAGGTAAGTAGTGTTTTATTTTTATTAAATTTATCTGATAAATTATAAATTTGAATTATATAAATTCATGACATGCTTGTGATTGAAAATATTTATTGAAATTAATTGTGATTGAAAATAACTGTTGAAAAATTATTTATGATTGAAGATATTTATTGAAAATTTTTATAATGATGTATGATCATAAAGAATGATATGATTGATTTACTCGAATATCACTTATTTATATTATTATTGAAATAATATATGAATTGAAAGATGATATGAATTGACAACCTGACTATGTAAAGGACCCCGCCAATAGAGGTATATACGTTGGCAATTGATTTGTCCTGAGGATTTATGTCACCAGCGAGACCAGCGACATGTCGCCAGAGAGACCAGCGACAAACTGTCAGATAGATCAGCGGTTTCGAAGGACTTTGTTGCCAGATAATTTGCAGCTCACCGCAAGAAGATACGCGGTATTATGACCCTGCCACAGAAAAAATATGGTCATAGTTCATGGTTGATAAAAGAAACTTAAGAAATTTGATGAATTCAAGATGATAAGCATAATTTGAAATTATGATGAATTGAAAGTTTATATATGATTGATAGTATGATGAATTAAATTATGAATTCATGAATTTACATATTGCTTATCTTATTATCAGTAAACAGATATATACAGTATTATTACCTGATTTATTCATTTAAAGGTATACATTGTTTACTGGGCTATTTAGCTCATGATGAGTTTATATTTTCTTTACAAATTTCAGAAAATTAGCGTGATACGAAATTTGGTTGGGAGAGCAATTAGAGATGGAGTTAGTTTATTTAATTTAGGATTTTTCTCAGAATTAACGCAAGATTTTCATTTTAAGTGTTGACTTTGTCAGACAATTATCTTTCTTTTTTATATTGAGTTTTGATTTGTTATTTGAACTAAGATTTGATCATTAAGATTTAAATTTATTTAACTTTATGTGTATGATGTCATGATAAGATGCCTTGTATGCTTATAAGAAAAGCTTTCTATGAATATACAGTGGTTGTCATGACTTTTGATTCACAATTTCGGATTGGAGGCGTGACATATACATTTATTCTATGATACAAACTTTTCTATGTTCACTACGTGACATGTCGTGTAGTTCAAATAGCTCTATCTCATGTCTATATATGCTTAGGGCCACGTGTATTACACATGCCATACCAATTAGATTAAAAATTAAAAAGGAAAAAAAAAAAGGGAAAATTCAAGTCTCATCCATCTTTCTGTGTTGAAAAGTCGGAGCCTTTGGCTTCATATGGTGCAATAACTCTACATATAGTGGCTATCGTAAGGTCAAACTCCACTCTTGACTGAAATCAAGTGATTCTTTAAAATGGATTATCCATATGAAAGATTGCAATATTAAAATCGATGGCAGGGTGGATTAATTTATTGAATGATGCAATAAGTCTTTATTAAAGTAAGATTCACCTCTTGTTTTTGGTGATGCATTGTGATATGGATTAGTTTAAAATGTAATGCTAATTTGTTACACAGTCTCGTGAATTAGGTAAATAGGATTATATTACTTGTGCACGAGTTAGCCGTGTGTCTTTCTTGAAAAGCTGAATGCATGTAGAGTTTTGGTTGGATTTGGTCCGATTTAAATCCGTCCGAATGTGGTTTAACTTGGTCTAGACTCTGAATCAAAATAAGACCCTGATATGGTAATGGAATATATTTTATAATAGTTGTGATAAATATAATTTCTATATAATTATATTTGAGATAACATCGATCTTAATCTCCATAGCTATCTCTGATGAGGTATGTTACAAAAAGATACAAAGACTAGTTCCCAACTCATCTAAGAGTACTAGTAAGGTCCCTTTCCATCAGAAATACTCGATTTAAAAAATCAAGATGCTACTTGTGGGCACTGAAGCACACATTCAAATCTTTTTTTTTATATCTTCTCAAAATTGCAGTCAATCTGATTCCAGAGATCAAGACGGTATCAATGGCTTTATCTTCGTATAAATTTTATTGCCCCGTATAGTTTAATAGTTTTTATATAGATTCCTAGTCTTTCCCCTACTTTGCTCATGAAAAATATTGAATATGTTTGTACAAGATATCATGCAGCTTAAAGGGAAATTAGAGCTTGCGTGCTGCCTACTTAAGCAAGCGCCTGCACATGAACTCAAATGCACGTGATAATTAGATTAGTTTAGTCGATAGAGTTATTTCCTCTCTTTTCTGAAAAAAGTTAAGAAACTGGTTGAGTGCCTGCATAATTAATTCGTCTATGTGGGCATTGGGCATTACAACAACTAAAATAAAAACATTAACCACACATTGTCTGATCTAATAGGCTGCGAAGAATCGAAGAAATCCATGTCTGATGCATGGCTCGCCTTTGCTTGCGGGTTTTCTTCTTAAAATTTCACATTTTGATGATCTAAGAAAAAAAAACATCTACCAAGAAATACCTTAAAGCATCACTTTTTATAAATGCACTATAACAACGATATGTGCCTTTGAGAAGTCCGTATTTGAGAAGAAAGGTGACGACTTCACTGCAAAAATTGTACTCGAAACAGTATAAGACCATTCCAACAATAACAGATCAAGAACTTGCACAACATAAAACTCAGTCTAGAATAATTAAGCTAATAATTTTGTATTATTAGTGGAGGGATGTGCATCTCATTTGCTGTCTCCCTTTCTTGCGTTACATCACACCGACATTTGAGTTTGGTTCATATATATTGATGCGGTCCCTTCTCACGTGGGACTCATGCCCCCTTTTGAAATAAAATAAAAGGAAGGAACGTGGACCAGCTTTGGTGCAGTAAATAAGTTTTTACATAATTTTTGGAGTGTATGGCGTGGAAACCGATGAGACACCGAAAAAAATTAATAGAGGCAACGACAACACTAAGAAAAAAATTTTTGATGCTATTTTGTTAGATCGGATGATTGATCGTATTTCAATTTTGATAAAGTTTTGATATATTATTTTTGACATCGAAAACTACAAGTTGAATAATTTTGATATTTGAAAAATCTTCTTCGTTAATTATTTCAAGCATCTGCACATTTGATGATATCTATCCTTTATCTTTGTTTGTTATTCCAATCTATTTTATCGATAATGATTGTTTTTATTGTAAAAATCAAAATTAATTTTGATGATATATTTATATAATCTCTAACAGATTTAGATTTACAGTAATTTCATTATTTAAAATAGTAAAAGATTCATATCAAATTATGATATTTCTTTTGTAGAATTGTATGATCATTTTTACTTACTAATTATATGAATAGATCGTAGAGATTATTATTACTTTATGATATCCTATTTAATTATACCAAAAAGGAAAAGAAACTTGTGGCATTATTACCCATAATTGTTGTTTTTTCTAATGAAGTAGTATTAGAGTAAGATTGTTACTAGTTGAATTTTCTTATCTTGATTAAATAGAAGAACATACAAATGGAAGTATGATTAAACTTACATTTTCTACTTATTCAATTTGAAAGCTCCGATGGAATATTTATTATTTAGTAAAAATTTATACGATCTCATTAAAGGGAATAATGCCAAACCCAACAAGAGTAGTAAAAAATAAATAAAAAAATAATAGATTAATCAACTAATGCTCATGATTTATAAAAAAAATTGCAGAGCCTCTATAAACAGAAGACCGCATAGAATAAGATATTCATAATCAGAAAGCTTGTGAATATGAAGTATAAAGAGAGAAGTTCAATTACCGAATATCTAAATAGATTTCAGGATACAGTAAATCAGTTGGCTATTATGAAAAAAATGCTAGATGATGAGTTATAAACATTGTTATTACTCAATTCTCTGCTTGACAGTTGAAAAACTCTAGTTGTATCACTCAGTAATTTAGCTCTTAATAGTGTAATAATATTGAGAATGATAAAGGATAGTATGCTTAATGAGGAGATTAGAAGAAGAAAATAGGATTTGACTACATAGTTAGGATATTGGTTATAGAAAGGTGGGAAAAGGTAAACCTAGAGATGACAAAATTCTAACAACCATGATAAGTCAAGAGAAAAGTTCAGATTTAGAAAAGAGATCAAATATTTTTATTGTGGCAAGTTAATGCATATGAAAAAAGAGTACAGAAAATTTAAAAGAGAGCAATCAAGAGAGAAAGACGAAGCAAAAAAGGATGAAAAAAATATAGTAGTAGTTGCATTTGATATTGATGTCATCATTATTTATATGATTATTTTCTAAACCCTACATGCCATGATTATATTTGGGTTATTGACTCAGATGCCTCTTTACATATTATTTCTTGGCGTGACTTCTTCACATCTTATACTAGTGATAATTTTGATAGTATTGAAATGGAAAATGATGGAGTACCTAAGATTGTGGGCATTAAAGATATTTGCTTGGAAACTAGTTCTGGATGTCAGCTATTGCTGAAAAATATGAGACATATTTCAGATATCCACCTCCACTTGATCTCCACTAGAATACATGATAATGAAAGTTACTATAGCTATTTTGGTGAAAAAATAGAAACTTACCAAAAGTTCTTTAGTAATAATAGGAGAAAAAAAATCAAGTACACTTTATATAATGTAGACAAAATTATGCAAATAGGAAGTAAATACAGTTGAAGATTCCTCCATTGAATTATAGCATAAGCGGCTTGGTCATATGAGCGAAAAGAAACTTGACACCCTTACTACAAAGAAACTCCTTATCAAAGATACGTTTCTAAAAATATGCACTGATTGTTTAGCTGGCAAACAATATAAAGTTGTATTTCATAAATCCCCTCCATATAGAAGATTATATGTTTTGAATTTAATTCATACTGATGTTTGCACTATGGTTGTGATAACTCTTAATGGTACTTTATATTTTGTTACTTTTATTAATGATCATTCTAGAAAAATATAGACTTTTATTTTAAAATCTAAAGATCAAGTGCTTGATGTATTCAAGTATTTTTATGCTAATATTGAAAGAGAAACAGGAAGGCAACTAAAATATATTCAAGTAGAAAATTATGGTGAATATAAGGATCTATTTAAAAAAAATATTATTAAGATCATGGTATTAAGCTTGAAAAAATTTTCTTAAAATATCTTAACATAATGAAATTACTGAGAGAATAAATCATACTATTTGTAAAAGAATTTAGTATATGCTCTCTCATTCTAAATTATCTAAATCTTTTTTGGATGAAGTTATGAGAACTGCAATAGATTTGATCAACCTTTCTCTTTCAGCTCCTCTTCAAGGTGATATGTCAGAAAGAGTATGGATTGAAAAAGATATTTCATATGATCATTTTGAGGTATTTGGTTGTAGGACATTAATTCATATCCCTAAAGATGAGATATCCAAGTTTGATGGAAAGTCTAAACAATACATCTTCCTAGGTTTACACATGAAGAGTTTGGTTACAGATTATGGGATCCAATTGGTAAAAATATTATGAGAAGCAGAGATGTTGTGTTTCTATAAGATCAGACTATTAAAAATTTTAAAAAGATTAGAAGCCAAAGTCTATCACTAGAAATTATATTGATCTGAGTCTGATGCCTCCTACCATGATGAATAATGATAATAAGAAGATGTATAGAAAGATGATGGTAATACAATTAATGAGTCCATACCTAATAAAGATATGTCAGATGAGTATACTGAGCAAGCCCCTTCAAAACCATCAATTGAGCCTCAATTGAGAAGATCTTATAAGAGAACATCTTCTTTTCCAGAGATATACTTTTCATGAGTATATGATGATCACTAATAGGAAAGAATCAGAATGCTACCAAAAGGTCATAAATCATGAGCAAAAGAGAGAGTGGTTAAAAGCCATACAAGAGAAGATAAAATTCTTGTATGAGAATTATATATTTGAGTTGGTAGAACTATCTAAAGGTAAGAGAACACTCAAAAATAAGTGGATATTCAGATTGAAGACTGAAGAGAAGAGACTACAATCAAGATAGAAGGCATGATTGGTTATGAAGGGATTTGGTCAAAAAAAGGGTGTTGATTTTGAAAAAATTTTCTTATCTATGGTCAAAATGTCTTTAATCCGAGTTATTCTAGGTTTAGCTGTAAGCATGAATTTAGAGATTCAACTTGACGTGAAAACTATTTTTTTCTATGAAGATTCAGAGAAGAAAAATTATATGGAGCAGCCAGAGAGATTCATAATTAAAAATAAAAAATATCTTGCATACAGATTAAAGATGAGCTTGTATAGACTTAAGCAGGTACCTCAGCAGTAGTATAAAAAATTTGATTCCTTTATGATGGACTATAGGTACAGCAAAATCACTTTGGTTCATTGTGTATTTATAAAGAGATTTTTTGATGAAGATTTCATTATTTCTTTGCTTTATATGGATGATATACTCATTATAGGTCATGATACTAGAAAGATTAAAAGTTTAAAAAAAAAGTTGAGCAAGCCTTTTGCCATGAAGAATTTGGGACCGACTAAACAAATCCTTAGTATGAGAATTACTCATGACTAAAAGAGCAAAAAACTTTGGTTATCTCAAAAGAGATATATCAAAAAGGTGCTTCAAAGGTTCAATATGAGCAAGTCTAAATTGATTTCTTCTTGGCTTACGGATCACTTCAAGTTAAATTCCAAATAATGACCTATAAGTAAGAAAGATAAAGAAAAAATAAAGAAAATTTCTTATATATCTACAGTTAGTAGTCTAATATATGCTATGGTTTGCACAATGCTAGATATTGCTAATGCAGTTGGTGTTGTAAATCAGTTTCTCTCTAATCCTAATAAGAAGCATTGGACAACTATTACATGGATCCTAAGGTATCTCAGAGGCACTTCTACAGTCTATTTGTGCTTTGGTAAAAGTAAATCTATATTGGATGGATGCACAGATGCAAATATGGCTGATAATATAGATTCTATAAAATCTATATCAGAAAACTTGATGACTTTTCCAAGGAAAGTAGTATCATGGCAATCTAAATTACCAAAATATGTTGCATTGTCTACTATAGAGATCGAGTATACTACAGTTACAAATGCTTCCAAAGAGCTTTTATGGACGAAATTTTTTTTACAAGAGTTGGGTATAGAATAAGAAAAGTATATACTTTATTATGATAGTCAAAGTGTCATTCATCTTTTAAAGAATCCAATATTTCATTCGAGATCCAATCACATTGATGGAAGATATCATTAGGTTTAGGATAATTTGGAGATGAAGTATTTTGTCTTAAGAAAATTCATACCAATGACAATGAATCGGATATAATGACTAAAATCTTGTTCATAAAAAAATTGATTATTTGTAGAGAAAAAGCAAACTTGGTTGAACCTTCCATATGAGTCGGGAGAGATTTATTGGTATACTCCCTTCTCATGTGGACCCATGCCCTCTTTTAAAATAAAATAAAAGCAAGGAATGCGGCCTAGCTTTGGTATGGTAAATAGGTTTTTACATAACTTTTGGGGTATGTGGTGCAGAAACCAATGAGGCACAAAAAAAAATAAAGGCACCGATAACAAAAAAGAAGAAGAAAAAATTTTTGGTCATACTTTATCAAATCGGATGATGGATCATATCTCGCTTTTAATAAAATTTCAATATGTTGTTCTTAGCATCGAGAGCTACAAGTTGAATGATTTTGATATTTGAAAAGCCTTCTTCATTAATTATTTCAAGTATCCATACATTTGATGAGATCTATCCTTTATCTCTATTTATCGTTGAAATCCACTTTATTGGTGATGATTGTTTTCATTATAGAGTCGAATATTATTATTGATGACATATCTATATAACTCCTAAGTGATCTAGACCTGTAGTAATTTTATTATTCTAAATTATGAAAGATTCACATCAAAATTATGATATCTTTTTTTGTGGATTGCTTGATTATTTTTGCTTATTAATTATTTGAATAGAGCATAGAGATTATTGTTGCTTTGTAATATTTTATTTAATTATACAAAGAGGAAAAAGAAGTTTGTGATATTATTATTCATGATTATAGTTTTTCCCAACAATATAGTAATATTAATTCACCTGTGATGTGACCGGGTGGTTAGGTAATTCTTGGATTGCTTGCCCACTGATCAGGCTTGTAAATTGAAGTAATTGACTTCTCAAAAAGTGCTGCATGCCCATTGCAACAACAGTAGCAACAACAACAACAACAAAAAAGAAACCCATTACTTGGATAGTATAAAATTGAGGATAGAATAGCTAACTAAGAAGCCTGTACAATTAGTCTATATCACAGATTGATTCACATCTCATTCTCTACCTCTCCTTTTCTAGCGTCACATCCGACAAGCTTTGAGTCGGTTCATATAGTAATGCTTATATTCATCATGTGATCTCGTGGGTTTGGTGACTTGGCTTACATGCCCACTTGTCAATTTGGTAAGTAAATTAAGTTCCAAAATGATGGTGGATATATACAAAAGGCTTTGTAGACTCCAAATCTATTCCTGCTCTTGTTATGTTTACTCGAGAGAACTGATTTCGGACCTATGTTAAACCAAGGTCGGCAAGTGCTGCCGGTTTTCATTAAAAAATTAAGCAATCAAAACAAGAAATCACAATCCCTTGCCCGAGCTCCTATTGTTAGGATAAGATTGGAGAGGCATGGCCAACATGACTCCTCAAGGCCAGTACCGAAGGATCATCGACCATTGGAGCCATATCCACCGAATAACTGACACTATTCTTTTCTAAAAAATTTTTATCGAATCTCTTCTTCATTTGTTATCGATTTGTTAGATTTTGGTATCTCAAAATTCGACCCATAATAGAAAAACCCATAGCAGAGAAATTCAAGATAGAGAAGCCCAGCAGATTAGGTATGCAAATGCAGGCGGTAGACCTACAGGCATGGGCCTGCGGGCGCCCAGGCCCACTAGCACCCATGGCCTACAACACTCGGGGGCTTGCAGCATGCAGGCCCGCCCAGTGAGTGCAGTGCATGTTGCCCAAGCACGGGACACACAGATCACAGTGCGGTCCACCGCACGGTCCAAGGTGTGCCTGCATGTGAGATGCATGGTGCATGCGTCATAGCGTAGCGTAGGCCCGCATGGTCCATGCGCGATCTAGGAGGAGGATTGCTCGGCATTTATTGTGGTCCATCACGTGAGCACGCTATCGGATGGCCACGATACAAGCAGACATGCCATCTTGCGTGATCGTACAGCTCCAGAAGCATGTGGGCTTAATCTGACAACTGAGATGGGTTTTTGAGATCTAACAAGAGTGTGGTTTCGACTAGGACTCAATTTGAACCCCATAAAAGAGGCCTGATAGTCTATGGAACAGAGGAGATAGCTTGAGGGTCTTAGGGAGCGGCTTGGCGTGAGCAGAGAGCTAGCAATGGAAGAGAGGATTTTTCTTGGAATTCTTTGTGAGAGTGTTGTAAAGGTTGAGTGCTTCTTGTTGAGAGAGAGAAGTTTATGAAAGTTGAGAGCGTGTGATCTTCTCTTGTATTTATTTTTTCTCATAATGAAATTTGTATACTCTATAGAGGTAAGTCTTGAATTAATCCACATATTTGATTGTATCTTTTTTTTTTTATTTTTTTTATTGCGGTATCGACATCATCACCTGGATTAGTGATCTTAGGTGGAGGATCCATATTCCACACTCGTAAGGGATCCTTTCCAACAAATGGTATCAAAGTACATGGTTGTCCAACTTGTGGTGGTGTTGATCGAGGTTGAAGAAGATGAAAAAAATAGGCTCAATCAAGGTGAAGATCAACCGATTTAATGGAAAGAATAATTTCTCCCTATAGCAAATGAGGATGAAGGATGTGCTCATCCAACAAGGATTGATTGATGCTCTTTTGTACGAGAAAAAACTGACTACCATGGAGGAAAAAGATTGGAGGCGGCTCCAGATGCAGGTGGTAAGTATGATCCGTTTATACTTGACAAATAATGTAGTGATTCATATACTTAGCGAGATTTTTTTGATGGTGATGTAGACGAAGCTCGAGAAGATGTACATGGCAAAGTCAGTCACCAACGCTCTCTTTCTCTATAAGCAGCTCTACCAGCTACAGATGAGCGAGGGGCAGAGCGTGCAGGAACATCTTAGCAACTTTCAGAAGATCTTTACTATCTCCTCGATGTTGGTGAGAAGGTTGAGGAGAAAACTAGGGTGTTGGTCTTGCTTTTGTCACTTCTCTTTTTTTTTGAATTTTTGGTGACTTCTTTTCTTATGAAAAAAAGTACCATCAAGATGAACGAGATTACTTCTGCACTTCTCCAAGATGAAGTTCTTAGATGGGAGAACCGAGCCTCGAGTTTAGGTGGCAATTCTGCTATGGTGGTGACTAGAGATGGTGGTAGCAGAAGACGAAGGGGCAAAGGATCATAAGGTGGGTGGTCTAGGTCCAAATCACGGAAACTACAACAAGATCAAATGCTATACATGTGATGAGTTGGGATATCGAGTCAAAGATTGCCCACAGCTCAGAGATTGGATGAATGCTACTGCGGTGGCGGTCTAAGGTAGCGATACAAAAGAAAGTGATGATGTTCTTCTGGTATCAGATGAGGTATCTACTTTTTCTATCATAGAATTTAGATTCTACTTATTCGCATCATATTTATTACAGAGAGGAGCTGTTTGACTCCCTGGAGAGCAGTGAGGACACTGCTCATTTATCAGATAGATTGAGCTATACGATCAAGGACATTGGGACTGTTAGCTTACAAACTCATGATGGAGCAGTGAAGAAATTGGGCAAGGTCCGATACATACCCAATTTCAGGAGAAATCTAATTTCACTAAGCAGACTGGATTCAAGCAGCTATAGGTGGAGATCTGAGGATGGAATCCTAAAGGTTCTGGATGGCAGTAAGGTTGTGATAAAGAGGAAGAGATATAGAAGATATTACCTCTTGACATGAAGCTCAGTGCAAGGTAGAGCTTCAAGAGCTAGTGGGAGCTCAGAGCGAGGTGGAGCTCTAGGTACAGATGGATTGGGCACGCGATGGAGACTCGGGAGGATGACAGACGATATCATAGAATGAAGTTTCTATTACTGCAGGAGGCTATCCTGAGTAGATCTCAGATCAGACAGATCACAGCATATGATGGAGATGGGATCGAGCGGTCTAGCTCGACTCTTATATTTTTTCATCCATAAGCACTCGGGCATATGCCTCAGGGCATGGGGCCGAGATCATCATAGAAGCTTTCAAAATTATGTGGAGGCCGAATGTGGACTCAAGATTGAGATTGTTGGATTTTAATGTCTCAAAATTCGACCCACAGTAGAAAAGCTCAAGATGAAGAAGTCTAGCAGACCAGGCCTGCAAGCATGGCCCGCAAGCCTGCAAGCCCAGACTGTGGGTGCCCATGCCCGTTGGCACCCACGGCTCGTAGTTACTCAGAGGCCTGCAGCGCATGCAACCCAGGCGAAGCTTGCAGCACATGTGGCCCACAGTGCACAGGCCCATCCAGCATGCGCAGCATGCATGACCCAAGCACCACAGACCATAGCATGGTCCAGGGCATGCAGTCCACCATGCGGCAGCATGGCATAGGCCCGTGCGGTCCAGGAGGAGGATTGCTCGACATATGTCATGGTCTATCATGCAAGCATGCGATCGAATGGCAGCGACACATGCAGACATGTGATCTTGTGTGATCGAACGGCTCTAAAAGCATGCAAGCTTGATTTGATGGTTGAGATGGATTTTTGAGAGCTAACAGGAGTGTGGTTTTGACTAGGACTCAATTTGGACCCTATAAAAGAGGCCTGATGGCCTATGGAACAAAGGAGGTAGCTTGAGGGTCTTGGGGAGTGGCTTGGCGTGAGCAGAGAGCTAGCAATGATAAAAAGAGTCTTCTTTGGGGTTCTTTGTGAGAGCATTATAAGAATTGAGTGCTTTTTGTTGAGAGAGTGAGAGAGATTTATGAGAGTTGAGAGTATGTGATCTTTTCTTATATTTATTTTCTCTCATAGTGAAGCTTACATGCTCCATGGAGATAAGTCTTGAGCTGATCCATATATTTGATTGCATCCTTTTTTATTTATCTTCTTTCTTTTTATTACAATATCGACATCATCATCTAGGTTAGCGATCTTGGATGGGAGATCCGTATTCTGCACTCGTAAGAAATTATTTCCAACACGATCATCACCAAGTATTAATCTCCTTTCTTTTCTTTGCTTCCTCATCTTTGATGATCGCCATGCTGGCACAGCCAAGCACCATAGCCCAAAACTCCATTTCTTCTCTTGTTTACGCTACTTCTCTGTTTCGAAGTCCATTGCTATTCTTCTTGCCGAAACCCACCATCATGTGTTGAGATTCATCGGCCTCTACCATTGCTAGTGAGCCTTCACCCTCTTTCAATCCTTGTTGATAAGGGATCTACAACTAAGATAGCTAGAGGTACTGCCTCTATGCCAAAGCTATGGCCATCTTGTTGTGAGCTATGCTACCTAGCCTACCTCTCCCTCATCTTACCCTCTCTATGCAAGTCTTCGATGATGAAACCTAGACTCGAGCCACCATAGACCCAAATGTCCTATTTTGCTGTTTCTTCTTCTTTTTTGACCCATTCCCACTGGCCGCCACTATCACCGACTGCTATTGACTGGCGCCCATTAAGCACTGCCCACTGCTGCTAATGAGTCTGCCACCATTGCAGCTCAACTTCCATCACTTTCTTCCTGCCTTTTCTCTTCCCTCTTTTCCTCTTTCCCTTCATTTTCATCTTCTTTGTTCTAATTTCTTTTTCTTCCCATTTTTCTTCATTTATTTCTTTCCATAAATCATTTTTATTTTCTTTCTTTTCCTCTCTTCATCACCTAATATCCCCTATAATCATAGACCAGAGATAGACTTTTCTCTAATTTTCTCTCTATTCCCTCCATTTAGTTTGATTTTCTTTTCATTGCAAAATTAGGACTAACACAAAAAATTTAATCTTATCAGCTGGAAATCTTGATCCAAATAGCAAGGAGGTATAATTAGAATCAATTCCTTTGCAAGTTTTTGAATGATCAATTTTCTTGATTGATGAATTTTGACAGATTTTGGAGAAAAAATTACAAGTCATCCCTATCTCTAGTTGTTAGTATACCCAACCGACCTCTGGTCACATGCATTAGAAGCCCATTAAGCACTACCCACTACTGCTAATGAGTCAGCCACCATTGCAGCTCAACTTCCATCACTTTCTTTCTGCCTTTTCTCTTCCCTCTTTTCCTCTTTCCCTTCATTTTCATCTTCTTTGTTCTAATTTCTTTTTCTTCCCATTTTTCTTCATTTATTATTTTCATAAATCTTTTTTATTTTCTTTCTTTTCCTCTCTTCATCACCTAATATCCCCTATAATCATAGACCAGAGATAGACTTTTCTCTAATTTTCTCTCTATTCCCTCTATTTAGTTTGATTTTCTTTTCATTGCAAAATTAGGTCTAACACAAAAATTTAATCTTATCAGCTGGAAATCTTGATCCAAATAGCAAGGAGGTATAATTAGAACCAATTCCTTTGCAAGTTTTTGAATGATCAATTTTCTTGATTGATGAATTTTGACAGATTTTAGAGAAAAAATTACAAGTCATCCCTATCTCTAGTTGTTAGTATACCCAACCGACCTCTGGCCACATGCATTAGAAGAGATCAACATCTTACTGATCTGTAGATTACGTATTGCATCACATCAGTTAACTTGAGAACTCACCAGTACTACTCTAAATTAGATCGGATTGTCACCAATCGGAAGCTGTCTACCAATCAGATCATATCAAGGGTGCATGGATTTAACCGACCTCCCCCTCAGTCAACAAGGCTTCGAATCAGTTGTCTTCTAGCTATGTTACAGTTATTCTTCATATGGGACAACTCACAACCTCTTTACAGCTGACTATTATATTATAATAAACTCTTAACAAACTAAACGGACTATCCATAACCATCTAACAAATAGGATCCTTTAAATCAGAGGGTAACTAACAGCCTAATAAACTCTCTCAATGGCCTAATGATCTAGTGAGCTCTTTTATATAAAGAGGAGCAGGGGTCTCCAGAGGTAAGTCATAACTTACAGAGTCAAGACTTTGCTAAACTCTCTCCATTTCTCCTACTGAAGAAAATTTAAGTTTTTTTCACTCCATCTTTCTCTCTCCTTGCTCTCTATTTTTCTATTTTTTACTTTTTATTCTCAGGCTCTGACTAACTTAGGTATCAAAAGGTCCTAAAATGAAGGGTTTCCACTAGTTTTAGGACTTCTTTTGCAAATCGCCAGCAGACTTCACCAACTTCACTCGTTATAAAACTCCAACTCAGTTCTTGATCGATCTCGCCTTCTTTTCTTCGAAAACTCATAGCAATAGATTGACACTAAAGAAAGAATTTTATCCAAATATTTGATCAAAAAATGGTGAATCAAAGAGCACAGAATAATTCTCTGCCTTCATTGTTTTCTCCAAAAGGCATGGCAGAAACTATTCAACCTTTAGTTGTGGTTGATTCATAATAATTTAATATTCTTATTCAATAAGTTCAAGCTCTCACTGTCGCTATGCAATAACTCCAATGCACCATAAAGCAGAAGCAAAAGGCCATTCCTCAAAAAGTTTTATCTCAGCAGTCGACAGTACAGCTCACCTTTTTAGTTATCAAGATACCATCAGCTTATAATGTCATTCTTGACCGACTTGGACTCAATACCCTCAAAGTAGTAGTCTCCACCTATCATCTATTAGTTCGATTTTCAATAAGAAATAGAGTTGAAGAATTGTATGGAGATCAAATACTTGCTAAATAATATTTTTTGATAGCTACCAAAATGAAGGAATCAATAGAAGTCCTACCAATTGAAGTGCCTGACCAAAACCTAGAGATTGGCAAAAATCAAGGTAAACCAACTGAACAACTTGTTTCTATTCTATTAGGTGAAGATCCAGAGAATTCAGATCAGATCTCAACTAAGACTTGATTTAAGAGAACAATTGATATCCTTTTTTTAGATAAATATTGATGTCTTTGTGTAGTAAGCTTTGGACATGTCTGAAATTTTTGCTGATGTTATTGTATATAAATTGAATGTCGATTCAAAGCACCGACCAATCCAACAAAAGAAAAAGAGTTTCACCCCAGAGAGGCAAAAAGCCATAGATAAACAGGTCGATAAGCTTATGAAAGTAGGATCCATTAGGAAAGCCTAATATCCGAAGTGGATAGCAAAAATATCATCATAGTCAAAAAGATGAATGACAAGTGGAGGATTTGCATTTATTATACCAACCTCAATAAAGTTTATTCAAAAGATAGGTTCCCTCATTCGAGAATTGACTAATTTATTGATGCTACTTTGGGACATAAATTGTTAAGTTTCATGGATGCATTTTCTAACTACAATCAAATCAGAAAAGTACCAAAAGATGAAAAAATACTATCTTTGTCATCAAAAGAGGTTTGTATTGTTATAAAATGATATTTTTTGATCTTAAAAATATATGTGCAACATACCAACGTATGGTTAACAAAGTTTTTAAGCAACAAATTGACCGTAACATAGAGGTCTATATTGATGACATGCTGGTAGAAAGTATCCAAGCAGATCGGCATATAGTCAATTTAGAAAAAGTATTTGAAAAACTTTAGAAGTATTTGATGAAACTCAATCCCAACAAATGTGCTTTTGAGATGATGTTAGAAAAATTTTTGAATTTTTTTGTGACTCAAAAAGGAATAGAAGCAAATTTTAAAAAAATTCAAACAATGAAAGAGGTACAATGGCTCACCGGACAAGTGGCATCACTCAGCCGATTCATTTCTAGATCGATTGAGAAGTATATCCTTTTTTTTTAAATATTAAGATAGATTAAAGACTTTAGTTAGTCAGAAGAATACCAAACTGCTTTCGATGATCTCAAGAAGTATATTAGCTTACCTCCACTATTGTCCAAACTAGTTAAAGATAAAGAATTATATATGTATTTATCTATCTCACCTAACATTGTTAGCTCGATTTTAATCCAAGAGAATGCAGGTATACAAAAGCTAATCTACTATACTAGCAAGTTGCTGTGGGATGCTAAAACCCAATATGCTAAAGCAGAAAAAATGATCTATGCTGTTATTACATCGATCCGATAACTTCGACTTTATTTTCAAGCCCACTCAGTTGTCGTCTTAATGATCAACCTCAAAAGTTGGTTCTATAATGACTTGATACTTTAAGTCAGCTAGCCAAATGGGCTATCAAGCTTAGTAAATTCGATATTCATTACCAATCTCGATCTTTATTAAAGGTTCAAGTATTAGTTATTTTTATCATAAAGTGTACCATCCCTGATCAAAAGCCGACCTCAAAAAATCCAAAAGAGATTATTAAAAATTCTTATTGGGTGTTACAGGCTAATGGGGCTTCAAATTCTAAAGGAAGTGGAGCTAGCTAGATCTTAGCCGGTCTTGAAGGTGTTGTCACTAAATATATCTTGAGATTCAACTTCAACGCCTCAAACAATCGTGCTAAGTATAAAGTATTGATTGTCGAACTTAAGATGGCAAAAGAACTTTGAATCAAAAGGCTTAAAGTCTTCACAGATTCTCAACTTATCATCAGACAGGTACAAAATCAATGTGAAACTAAAGATTTTATAATATTTCAATATTTATAGAATATAAAAGAGTTATCAAAAGACTTCGATGACCTAAAAGTTATACAAATTCTTAGATTGGAAAATGTCCGATCTGATGCTCTATCACATCTTGCTGCATCAGATTTTTTCAAACTCAGCCAAAATATTTTTATCAACTATCTCAAAAAAATCTAGCATCGAAGCTCTTCTGATCATGCAGATTAGCCATGAGACGAGTTAGATTGATCCACTAGTTAACTACATCACTAAAAAAATTCTGCCAATAGATCCTATTGAAGCAAAGAGAATTAAGAGGCAAGCTCCATGCTATGTTCTACAGGGAGATTAATTATATAAGAGGTCATATTCATTTCCTCTATTTCGATGTTTATGGCCCTCAGAAACTGACTATTTTCTTCAAGAGGTCCATAAAGAAATTTATGGTAATCACTTTAGAGGCAAATTGCTGGTATACAAAGTCATTCGACAAGACTATTATTGGCCAACTATCCAAAAAAATACAATCGATCTTGTCAATAAATGTCATCAATACCAGAGGTATGTCAATATTCAACATCAGTCTACAGTCAAACTCATTCCTATTATAGTACCTTGGCTTTTTGCTATATGGAGAATAGATATTCTTAAATCTTCTCCAATGACGATAGGATAAAAAAAATTTTTAGTGGTCATCATTGATTATTTCATCAAGTAGATAGAAGCAGAGCTTTTGGCACAAATTACTGAAAAGAAGATATATGACTTCGTTTGAAAGTTAATTATCTATTGCTTTGGTTTACCTCAGATCATTATTACTGATAATGGGCGATAATTTGATAACCCAAAATTCAAAGAATTCTACTCTAAACTTTACATAGACTATAGACTTACCTCGGTGGGATATCCATAGTCAAATGGGGAAGCCGAGGTCACTAATCGGATCATTCTTTAAGGTCTAAAAATAAGACTCACTGAAGCAAAAGGACTTTAGGTAGATAAACTTTATAGTGTCTTCTAGGAATACCAAACTACATTGAAGAAACCAGATCTAGGGTATCAGGGTTAGATCTTGAAATTTTTTCAAGATCAGGCAGCGGAAGACTAAGATAAATCAATGTTTATCTTATAAAATTAGAGAATCTCTGGATCTAAGATCCTATTACATGATTATTACATGATATTAAATCAAAAATTAAAATATAAAGAGTAAAAACTGTATGTTGATCATATCAATATGTTTCTATACTACATCTAATGTATGTAAAATATAATAGATCGGATCTATTATCTTGCAAGTTAGACGTTCTAACTTTACTGATCTGAGCTTGAGGATGATGTTGTGAGCCGCACACATGTCCGACATCTAGGAATCATCCACAATAGCCCACGAATCACGATCAAAAGTCCTGATCCAGAAAATCAGCACAGTATGCTAGTACTATACTGATCCTTCTTTGATGGTCGATCAGATGCCTTCTTCTTCTTAATTTGTACTCTTTCAAAGATGAAAAATAGGAGAAAGAGTTTTATATATGAGACACTCTCAGAAAACTCACAGATGGAGGAAGAAAAGAGGTGAACTCAGCAACCATAGAAGAAGACCCTCTTTTTCTTCTCTTTGCTCTAACCCAGACACTTATTTTGTGTCTATTATATCTCCACGCCCCAACACTCTTTCTCCTTGATTTTCACATGCCCTAAAGGTCTCTCAATGCTCTATAATTCATGAAAATCTTAAGAAAAAATTCATCTTAAATAATAAGATATAAAGAATCTTTGTCTAGGTCAAATACCTAGTCAAGGAAAATCCAAACAGGACAAGACAAGGGGTGCCCAACTCATGGGTGCCCCCTCTTTCTTTTTCTGCCATGGACCACCAGTAAAGGGACACAATATGTGCCATAAAAGTTATGAAAATTTTTAAAAAAATTTGGATAAAATCAATACCATAAGAAAAGAATTTTGGTTTCCTAAAATTCTATCTCATAGAATTTGAAATCCAAACTAATTCCTACTTTGACTTGATCCACAACCACATTCCATATAAGATAGAAAGAGTAGAAAACTTTAGGCATGCATGAAGACCTAGGAGAGAAGATTTTGTCGCACAAAATAAGAAAGAGTGGGTATGGGGGGCTAAGGTGGCGCAAGGTAGAATCCTAGTCTTACTAGGATTCAATCTATGACTTGTTCAAATTTGGTTTCTCAAACCAAATCAAACCAAAATCAAATCAACCTAATTAAAATAGATCTTAACTTAATTAAAAACTTAATTTAATCAAATTAAATTATATTTAAATCTGATTTAATTTTTTAATCGAATTAGAAATTAGGTTGACCCAAGTCCTAATTGAACTAGGACTAGTTTTTCCTTGCACTTGGCTTATCCAATAAATCAATTGGACTTTATCCAATTAAGCCCAAACTAAATCTAATTAAATCATATTTAATTAGACTTAATCTCAACCCATTGGCTTAATCAAATTAAGTCAATTACCAATCGAATTGCTAATCGATCCTCCTGCAATACTTGCACTAGGTTAAATGTCAATCGTATTGATCGTTTAACCCTAGAACGATTCTTAATCGTTGATCAACCATCCGATCGGATCATGAACTCTAATATGTATGACCTCATGGGTTCGAACCTAAACTGATAGCACAGAAATAAATTTCTATACCAATCAAAGTGACAATCTAGTAATGGTACCCGACGGTCGGATAGGTCAAATATATAGAATAACATCCTTAGAACCCATGCAGATATTGTTTCCATATAATTCATCCCCTTGACTAAAATGCTCATAGGACACCTCAGAGTTCAATTGTCAACTCTGATCAGGTTGTCCATATTATATTTCAAAATATCAAATCCATCTGATGGATTATCCTGGCCAAAGTTTTGCTAAATTGAAATACAGCGACTCATTCTTCTCCAACTCTTAGAGTGGTCAATCTCATCTTGATCATACTCTAACTTTACAAGTACTTGACTGTGCCCAGAAGCCTTCCGTCACTGAATTAAAAATTTAGTTAGTCCAGTACTAAAGCACAGTGAGTTGCTTGCAAGTCACTGAGGTGATCTCAGGTTTAAGAGACACTTATACCTATATCCCATTAGAGACATTCTTGACAGCAGAATGCTCTAGAGTTGATCACGTTTAATGATGATGTACCCTTACATCTCACCTGTATGTCATACCAGTATCTCCACACTCTTTGGTTAATAAGACAACTAACTCATATGGCCTACAGCGACCTATGCTCGATAGAAGCTATCGTCCTTATTAACAGCCTATCATTTGATCGTGAATAGTTTTAAGGACTAATCGATAAATTCTCTTTTTATCGAACCTAAATAGTCCTAAGGACTTCATCACAACAACGGAGTTCATTAGAAGATGAAAACTTATGATGAAAATGCCAAAAATATATTTTATTTATTAATAAATTAATTATAATACAAGATTACTCAACCGTCAATGGATTGACGATTGACTTTTGGGACATATTTTTCAACAACTACATCTTGGACACCAACTGAGGAGATACCTTTCAAGCTCACTTTTGATGCTGAGGCAGTAATTTTTACAGAGATCGATTTATCGACAATTCGAGAGAAAAATTTTCACAAAGAAAGTAACTTAGATCGACTGAGGGCTGACCTAGATTTACTTAAAAAAACTCAAAAAAAAGTTCAGATCCGCATGATAACTTATAAGTAAAAAATGACTAGATACCATAATGCTCAAGTGAAGTCAAAGCTTTTTCACAAAGGCCACCTTATTCTCTATCGAGCTGAAGTCTCCAAATCTATAGAACAGAGAAAACTTACTCCCAATTGGGAAGGATCTTACTAGATTACTAACATAATTCGATCAAGAGCATGTAGAATCAAAAATTTAGATGGCTCAACTATTCCACAAACTTGAAATATCAAAAATCTCAGAATGTATTATTAATGAGCCTTCAATAAAGTTCTTTTGAATGTTTCAATACTTATCCAAACAAGATCGATAAAAATTGATCAAAGAAGGATAATATGAATCATTTTTATCCAAACAACTTTGATGAAAATCGATCAAATGAGGACTATATAATGTATCTATCCAAATAAGGTAATGTTGTCTGACCAAATGAGGATAGTATTAAAAATTATCCAAATTAGATCATGTAATCCAACCAAAATAAAGACAAAATAAAAATTAAATTTGTCAAAATGAGGATAGAAAAAATCGATCTTCGATTACAAAAATTTCAATCAAATCAAGATAACTTAATGTGAGACATCCAGTCTTCGGATTGGACCTCATAAATATCTAATGTGAGACATCCGATCTCCGAATTGGACCTCACAAATATCTAATGTGTGATATCCGATCTTCGGATTGGATCTCACAAATATCTAATGTGAGATATTCAATCTTCGGACTGGATCTCATGGATATCCAATGAGAAATAATTGATCTACAGATTGGACCTCACAGACATCTATTCAAGAAGACTTAAGCTCCAACTTAAATTTTCAAATGGCATGTCCTTAAAAGGGAAGAAGATGGAATATCTCAAATTAGAATCCCATCTGATATAAGAGAAATCCAATCTACACATTTCAACATTAGACAAGAGGTATTTCTTAAACCTCTATTATAAATATTTGATTTGTTGATATTGGTTTACTCTTGATTGATCGATTTAATTCTTAAAGTCTGATCATTTTGATATTCTGATATCTACTTATTATGCTAAGCCACATCAGCTTTATGATCGATTTAATCAAGGTCAAATGATGTTCATTATGAATATAATGTGAAAATTTTATCAAGTCGCATATGGGACAGTAAAATCGAGATTGGGTTAAGTGATGTCCGATAGACTTGTTAAAAAAGAGAGAAAAAGAAAGCATATACACTTGAAAAATTTTATTTTTTCATTAATAAAAGGTATGTTTACAAAGCCCACATTGGGCTAATACAAAAATTTAAAAAGAGAAAAAAAATACAAGTAACTTGAAGCTTTAGCCTGAGGAATATCAGAAGATGGAGCTGAATCTTTGGAAGCTCCGACCGTAGGAGACTCAACCGATATGATTTCAATCATCAGGGCCTTAGCAACTATTTAAGAAGCCAGTTTGGTTTGTAGTTGAGAAGTCAGTTTGGTTTGCAGTTGAGAGGCCATCTCAGCAACAGCAACTTCTTTAACTACGAGCTGAGCTGCCTCAGTAATAGGTTCACAAGCTGCATCAACTACCACATTGATGGCTGCTTTGAGAGTCAGTTGGCTGATATCATGGTTAGGAAAGAGCTTCTTGATCAGATTTCTATAGCTCTGAAATCCAAAGTCGAACGCCCCCTCAGAAGCCTAAGTGATTTTATCTTGAAATGCCTTCGAAGCCTTATAATCTTCAACCGCTTTAGCAACAGCCATCTTTTTGTCCTAGTCGGCCCATCTATGGAATATTTTCATTGCCTTTTCATGGGCCTCAACTACTTTTCAGCTTCCTGTAGCTTAGCTTTTAGATCAAAAATCCGTTACACTTCAGCATGTAGATCTCCAAGCTTCTTCTCATAATCACTGATCATGCACTGGTCATCTAGTAACTTTTGATTTTTCTCTTTTATTGAGGCCATTTATCCTGAAGTTGCTTCTTTAGTCCTTCGATAGTCTTGGCCTCCTTGGATGCCTTCTCTTTGGCCACTTTCTTACTATTTTGCTGGGTCTTGAGTCCTTCCTCTAAGAATTTCTTATTCTTATGAAACCAAATCAAGTGTTCGTGGAGCAACTTGAAGTCTAAGGCTACCTAAAAAAGAAAAAACAGTATGAGATCAATAAAAACTGATGTAAATAAAAAAAATAGAAAGAAAGAAACTTAGATCCATCAGGCTGGCGTAGCCATAATTCAATAACTGCTCGATTGAGCAGTCCCACCTTCAAATATCCAGATCTCTTTGAGACATAAGTATGCACAGTAGATCTCGACTGAGCTATGGTGTCTCAAATGGGGACATTTGAGAGACATCCATCCTGTCAATTGATGAGGAAGATGGAGCAGCCTCTGGAAGCCTCAATCGTTGTTCACTTGATTGAGCTGACATTTTCGATGTCAGAGGTGCAAGGGAAGAACTTGGTCATGGACGTGCGGCTGCCTATTTTGTAGGTGGATGAGCCACCTCGATTCTTTGTCGATATGAAATTTTTGACACCGGCTCAGTAGCAGGAGCAGGAGGTGAAGGAATTGTTATTGTTGGTGTTGGAAAAATTCAAGTTAAAGGAGCCAATCTCGAACTCATTGCATCCTTGCTTTTCTTTGCAACAAGTTCATTATCCGACTCCTACTTTCTCTTCTTCATATCAATCAACCTCTTTAGATAGAACTTCATTATTGCTACAACATATTGCTACAACAAAAAAAAAATTCTATTAAAAAAAAAGAAGAAGAAGATAATATGACGTCGGACTTATCCCAAGGAAAAATTTGGCTGATGCCTGAGTCATATAAGGACTAATCATTCACTAACTGACTAAGCTTGGATACCTTCATACACAGCAATTCCACAGAAGGTGCCTCATCCTCGGGAAGGACTTTACTATTGGAGTTCTATTTAAGCTCAGATTTATCCCAACTACAACTAAATCCCCAAGGTATGCTAGAAGAAACAAAAAAGAAATGATTTTTTCAGTTATAGATGGAGAAAGGAAGGCTTGAACCAAATTTATATTATGGTCAAGATGAAAAATACCATCAGCTTTTTTCATATGGGTGTTCTTTAAGACGAACAACACCCTAAAGAGAAAAATTCTAAGCTTTAAATCCACAAATTTATAGAGGATGATGAACATTATGATCATCCTAATACCACTTAGAGTTAATTGAGTTAGGCGAAGCTTGTAAAAATCTAAGAAATTACTAATGAAGGAATGAAGAAGAAATCAAAATTTAGATCAGAGTACCTCTTCGTAAAATGCAACACTCTATTCCAAAGGTTCAACAACTCAATCATCTTGACCTGGAGCTATCAATTGAAAATCTTTAAAAATTTGATATTTTTTTCTAAGTTTCTAAAGATTAGATTCAATTATAACAGATTGCTCGGTACCAAGATCGAAGTAATTTAAAAATCTTTGGATTGGGGATTCTGAATCATCCCATCCTGAGGTACTGACCTCAGTGGTAGCTCGAGATTAACTTGTTGCCTCAAGCTTGATTTGGGGCTAGATGGACCGAAGTGTTTGGTCATCTCAACTCTTCTTTTCCCTTATCTTACCACTACCAGAAGATATTTTTGTGAAGAAAATATGGAAAAGAAGAAGAAAATAGGTTGAAGGAAGGAAAATAAGTGGAAAGGGAAGAAAAATCTGTGAAAAGGAGTAGTAATATGGATACAAAACCTAAAATCCTAAAAACACAGAAAAGAGAAGGGAAGAACTGAAGACATACCTAAGAAAAGAGGATGAGAATTTTCTTCTTTGGTTTTGCTGGTATTGAAGGCTTCCTTCTCTGATTCTGGTGACCTTGTGAGGACTCTTTTCTCCAGTCACGGCAACACTAGCGATTATGAGGATAAAAGAGTTCTCTGGAGAAACTTCAGCAGCACTTTCACATAATAAATGGTCAAGTTACTATTAAGGCATGGCTTTAGCTTGTTTATAAAAGCAACTCATGACTCTAATTAATATTGGCTACTGTTAGATTGATGACATTTGGCAATGATCCGATGACTCTGAAAAAAGACTGTTCGGTGTACCTCTCTCCAAATTAAGTCATATAAGTCTGATCTGTGTGATAGCTATGGTAGCCAATGATATGTTGGCAAATGGCTAGCGAGCAATTAATAAGCTTGAGCGTAACCTCTCGGTAATGATGACCTTCCGATTTTCTAAGCTCTCATAATTGCTGAGGATTTCGATCAGTTATTTCCAAAAAATGGAATATCGTTTCATATCATTAAATAATTAATATGGCCAAAATCATCATATGACACATTTATCATTGGCGACAGAGGTCAGAGAACATCTCTTGATCTACTTTCCACATCCAATGTGAGAAATATCACTTCAGATATGAGAAGTAGGGGGCAATGTGTTAGTATACCAACCAATCTCTGGCCATGTAGCAGTATTAAACGAGATCAATATCTTATTGATCTATGGATTACTTATGGATTACTTATCACATCACATCGGTTAACTTAAGGACTCATCTGTACTACTCTAAATCAAATCGAATTGTTACTGATCTGAAACTGTCTACCAGTCAAATCATATCAAGGGTACACTGAATTTAACCAACCTCCCTCTCAGTCAGCAAGACTTCAATCAATTATCTTTCATCTATGTTATAGCTGTTCTTCATGTGGGACAACTCACAATATATCTACAGCTGGTTATTCTATTATAATAAACTCTTAACAAACTAGACAGACTTTCCATAACCATCTAATAAATAAGATCCTCTAAATCACACAGTTATTAATGGCCTAACAAACCCTCTCCTTGGCTTAACGACCTAGTGAGCTCCTCTATATAAAGAGAAGGAGGGGTTCCTCTAGAGATAAGTCACAACTCACAGCTGAACTCTCTCCATTTCTCCTATTGAAGAGAATTTTCGTTCTTTTCACTCCATCTTACTCTTTCCTTGCTCTTTATTTTTTTATTTTTCATTATCTGTTTCAGGCTCCGACTGACTTAAGCATCGGAGAGTCCTAAACTGGAGGGTCCCCATTGATTTTAGGACTTCTTTTGCAAGATCGTCTGCAGACTTTACCAACTTGATATGTTACGGAACTTCAGCTCAGTTCTTAACCGACCTCGCCTTTTTTCCTCTGGAGCCTCGCAGCAACACTAGTATTTATCATGTATATAATCTAATTTACATTATTTAAAATTTAAACTATGGCTATTGTATTATATTTAAATTAAGTACCTTATGTGTTGTTCATAAAAATAATTTGTAAAATATTGAGTCAATTATGATATGATTTACTTGGGCATGAACAATTTGCATTGCATCAATAAATGTGTTGATATCCTATATATTATGTGTTGATTTTGCTACTTTCTAGTCTAATTATAATCACATAGGCTTAGGATCTAATCTCCTTTAGAACGTCCACAAGTTGATCATGGGTGCATACCCACTAACAGCATGTTGTAGTCGGGAGCTATTTTTCTTTTGGGTATAATTAATTGGGACTATTCGGTGGCACATGCTAATAGAAACATATTTTCTCATATAATTTCAAAGCTAGTTTCTCTCTAGGCCTTTGATTGGGCGATCACTGGCACACGACCAATAGAAGCTTATTGTAGTCAAGATCTAGTTGTTTTTGGAGAGTCAATTATGGCCATAGTTGTAAAAACTAGGAGAGTGAGAGTAGATTGTCCATTCATATTTGATTTCAAAATTTATGCTGACCAAATGCATTATATATCAAGAAATCTATTTTCACATATATAATATGTTCATGTGCACATGAGCATGTTTTTGTTCATGACAAATCATATAAACCGAAGATTTATATCTTTTGCATAATATATTTGATTTAACTATAGATTTTGATAACTTACTGAATCTATGAAGCTCATTCTCTTTTCTATTTATTTTCAAATGCAACGGAATATATAGGGCTTAGGATCGAGCAATGAGGAGCTTAGGATCTAGAAGATATTTTATTAGTTTTTTTTTTATTTAAATAAATTGATTAGATTTATTCATTATTATTAAGTGATTATGGGCTATTTTTTTAAAATATTTACATTAAATTTTATCACTGCTTGAGATTCGAATAATATGAATATATATATATCAAAAGATAGGTCTTGCATATCCTACAGGGTTAGATCTTATAGATACACTGTTATCTATCACGTGCTTGACTCGAGTAATTAGGTTGGGGCATAGGATACATGGTCCTTATTTCAACATAACCAGCGACTACTTTGATGCCATATATTGAATGGTAGGAAATGTGTGCTGAGGCACCACTGGAGGCAAATAATAAAATTTATTGATCATTGACTTTGTCTTGCAATCCATTCTATCAACTTTTATATAGTTCACATCCCTAAAGGAAAAGGAACACTGTTGTGCATGCCATGCATGGCCAGATGACAGGTATTTATAGGATAGTTGAGTTGGGTCAACGCATCATGGTTAAAAGGTAACCTAATCTCTGACAAAAGCGTTTTAGGTGTACTAAAAATTGCCTTTCTTCTTCTTCTTAAGAAATATCTGATGTAATATGTTAGAAGTTAGATAGCAAATATAAACTTTTTTTAATTACATGACTCATAGAGGCCAAACCGATCGGCTACACTAGTCAAAAACCAAGTTAATTTGTGAGCCAAAGCCAAACTACATGTTATGACCAGCACCATTCCTAATGAATCGAGGTCTTTGGTACCAACCTCCAAAAACTTAACTAATTGTACTCCAGGTAGGTCGCTAATTGGTGTTATATAATTGTTGCATTAATAATTCAAGAGAATTTATACAACCATTGCTTTTTCACAGTACGAGAATGGAAAGAATAATCTCACATGCAATCCTGAAGAGAAAAGGGGGAAAAAGAATTATTTTCCAATTGACATGAGGAAATAACAAGAGAAAAGTTAAACATATCGCATTTGAAGACATGCATATGCTATATGATCCCATAAAATTTTTGAGTTTCAGTATGCTATTGCCTACATCCAAACTTGAATCAATAAGACTTTGGGTCTAATCTTGAGAAGCAAACTTAACCCAATATCTTATTTGGCCTATTTTCCATGCTCAAAAATCCATAAAGTTGGGTTTTATTTAAAATTTATTATCCAGTAAAGTTGCTGGGAGCTGTTAGTGCATACCTGTGTTTGAGCCCCACCTATATCATTTAAAATTTATCAGCTAAAGTTGGACGTAAGCCTCAAAACTTCACCAATTCTCATAAAAAAAAAAAAAAATTGAAGCGGCCAAATAAAATATATGTTGAACCACTTCATATTCTCTTTGAAGTGTGCTCTAACAAAAATGAATTAAGGTCGAACTTCAAAACGATAAAATTAATGATTTTACTCTCAAATTGTTGAATATCTTTTTTCTAAAATATTATAGATTCTCTTAATAGTATTCTATTATTTTTTCTTTAATATCTAATTAATGATTTTCTAGCATACACTTAATAAATAAATTATATTTGGATGTTATTTGGTTCTAAGCATGCTATAGGAGATGCTTTCTGTATGGTGGAATTTGTTTTACTTCATTGTAGATAATTGATGACAGTCTACTTTTAAGATACAATAAACCACTTCGTATTTCCCTTGAAGTGCATCTAACAAAGAAAAAAACTTAAAGTCGAATAAGAACTAGCCAAATTTAAATATATTGAAATCAACAAATTTAATTGAAACAAACTCTCTCAATCCTCTTTTATATTGGCATAATCCTCTTCTCAAGTACTTCATGGATGTGCTTAGGTTCGCTCAATTAGCGGTCAATTTATTCTCACAACTCTCTTCTTTGTTTTAGTGTTATCAAATGGAAGGGGATGTTGTTATTCTTGATGGGAAACACAATCCCATTTCCATCTAGAAATATGAAGGAGTGATTAGATGCTTAGATAATCTTTTATTGGATGCATTCCTTCATATAATCTATCCATTTATCAAGGGCTATATCTCCTGAAATTAGATCTTTCGTTAGAATATATCTCTTTTTTTATGGAAGTCTCCTGAAGCATCCATTTGAGATGTCTTATGAGAAGAGAAAGCATCTCTATCTTTTTTATGATAACCACGTGAGAAAAAGATGTATCCAAAAAGTTTCTATAGAATTTTAAAAGAGGGGAGAGAAATAAAATACAAACTAAATTTTATCTATTTAGAAAATCAATTTAGGAGTCTAAGATAAGATTTAATATTTAAGCAGACTTATATTTAGGAAAATATCCAATTTGAAAATATTTCAAAAAAAATAAAATTTTGAATTAATTATGTTATTAGTAAATAATATATCTGATCCATTGCCATAGAATGAAAACCCATTATTCTTCCTACCTAGCAAAACCAAGGATGTCCATAACCAAAATTCTATGAACCCTTGTTAAAGGGGATGAATCATGCGCAATTAGTAGGTAGCCTACCCAAGACAATGTCGCCTACCAGATTACACCTTCCTGATTCCAAGTTAAATGGAGGCGTCCCACCTGTACGTTGGGGCATGGTGACCAATATATATAATCTTTCTCCACCACCCTTCATATCCGTCTAGATCTTTTTATTTTGGTCCCCCTCCCCCTTCAAAAATGCAAACAAGGACCCCATAAACACAAACGCCATCTTCTCCTATGATCTGGTGTGACTCCAGCACAGACAAAACCCTTCTGTTGGCCAGGGGACAAATATTTCTAGCTTGTACTTCCTCTCCTATCACTCCACCGGCACACACAAATGCTGTGTGGGACCACCACCACCCCCATGCGATCATGGCCGTATGATCTCGGCCAAGGCCTCGAATTGGACAGTCCTGATAGCTCTATTTCCGTGGGAGGCCTTCTGGTCCTCCCACCCATTGGCAACGCGGTTCACCGTAAAGCGAGTAACACGCCCCGCATTTATAAACATGGCCACATTATTATATATATACGATGATTACTTCACCACCAAATCAATTTATTTACAGCATTGTAACGGATATTTTAACAGTTTTGGAGACTCTTGCTACGGTGATGACTTTTCCTCTGTGCATATAATCTCAAGGACTTTAATGGTGATGTACGACAAAGGTTGATGTCAAATGAAAATATATATCACATTTATTGTGTCTTATGGGTAGCCATCAATTCATTGTTCCTTATATATTATTTATAAACATATTTATTATTATATAAGAGGATTAATGGTTATTATTTGACTTTTTTGTTATCTATATAAATAAAATTGATACCCTTTTAAAATAATTAGGTAAAATAATTAGACTAATTAGATGGTGGTCATTTTTTTAATGAATGATGACAAGGAACAACGTGGGCGGCATGTGATGCGACATTGAAAAATTTTGATGCCCTTGCTGATTTGTTATAGCACGCCTTACTTGTTATCGTCACTGACCATAATTACGTGACAAAAATCAATGCTATCTATTCATTATTCCATTATCCATGTGGAAGTGTGGTGGGGGCTATACCTTCGTACCAACAACAAGTGATACAAATGGATCCAATTGGACCGGAACATAAATCACTCCAACCGAATCCATTCATGATCGGATCCTAATATGGGATCCATAGTCAATCCAATAACATATCGGGTCGAATCATATCTATAAATAAAAATTTTATCTCAATAAATTATTCAAATCGGATTAGATCTAAATAATTCGATCTTAATTCAAAATATTTGAATCTAATTTGGATCCAAATCTATAATTCTAAAATACTGTTGTACCCATTTCTCAAACATATTAAGGATCTATAATCCCATCTACTTCTTTCCATTAAACTTCATTTTCTTTCTCTCTCTAAATTTTTGTTTAATTGGGAAAAGATACATTCCTAAATGCCTTCTCTCTTACTTCATTAGTAATTGAACAAAATTTTTAAACAGTTTAACTCAAAAAATATATGTTTTATAGACACTATTAATAGTTGATCTTCTAAAATTATTGAAAACATATTATTAGATCCTCTAATGTTTCAATATCGCACATAATATATTCATTGAAAGATATATCAATTAGAAGTCATCATAATTTAGATTTACAACTAACATGAGAAGAGAGAGAAGATGGTCAGCATCTTCATATTGAAAATCAGGATGGCACCATATGGCACATTAACTATGATCAAGTACGTCCCCACCACCTTTGTACAAAAAAAAAAAAAAAAAAAAAAAAAACAACAACAACCACTTGAAGCTCACGAACAAGATCAAAATTTGACATTGATATATGATTTGAATCCATTTATATATTCATCTAAACCAAGCTACAAATCACAATGAAATGTACAAAGCTACAAACCTCAGGATATTGACAGGCTAAGACTTATGGATAGATTCAATCATTCAGGTCCAATATCGGATCACTGAGTATAAGATCCAAATTAATCTGTAAATCTAAGTGGATATAATCGGATTCAAATTCAATAAATTTAGATCCAATCCAAAAAATGGAATAGATCCAATTTAGAATCCGACTTAGCCCTACGAGTTTTTTAACATAAGTTAGGTCATAGGTCAATCTGACCTATTTGCAGCCTTAATAATAGCCATATTAGAAACATGGACTCTCATATAACATCAAGGTATAGGTAATTTATTATTTATGGGGTGGATTAGCATGGAGCTTTGGTTAGATTTAGCATGTGGACTAACATTATTGATTAATGCTCATGAGCTTTCTCCAACTACATGAAATGCACAATAATGTAATGAACTACTCGATCTTGGATTATACTTCTAGTATTTGAAACGAACAAAGATTAATTATCACAATAACTGCTTAAATTACCGCAGCAATAAGCTGTAAAACGAAATTTAATAACATTATTCAACATGACCCTGCTTCATGCATATGGGTGGCAATTGAATTGGGTTGGGTTATAAACAGATCGGGTTAGAAAGGGGGCAAAATAGATGGTGCAAGGCAAAAGGGACAAAAGGTCTGGTTCAATGGATTGGACTCTAGAGGCTGAAGTGGTAGGTGGCAGCCTCAAGCCATCAAGCCTAAACACCACACTGACCATACGGGCAACAGAGTGAGTGGTAGGTTTGGCTCCGCATAGTGCATTCCACTTCAAAATCGGGCTGGAGTTAAACGAATTTCAGTTTCCAGAAGGCACCGTACGGACTGGGTTTTGAACGGAACAAACGTCAAACAGGTATTCAATTCGATCCCATTTATATAATAAATAAATTATATAGATCAAAAAAATTAAAATCTAATTTAAATAATAAATAAAAAAAATAAATTAATTTATTTATGATTTGAATTTATTTAGTTTAAACTTAAATCTAATTATTACTATAAATTTTTGATTTATGGATGACGTGATTGAAGTTAGATAGCGTCCGAAAATCAAAATGTCAGAAGAAACTTGCAAGAGAAGTTATATTCATCTAAAATTTTTTGATGGAGGATCTTCTGATACCTAAATTAGTCGGAGCTTGAGAATAACAGAAAAAAAATTAAAATAAGAAAAAATAAGAGTAGTGATATGCTATTTTTTTTTAATTAAGCTTATCCAAGATTCTTTCGATATTTTTTATATAAAAATAAAATCATAAATAATTTAGTTGGAATCTTTAAGCCGTTATGCCAGCCTAGTTGGAGCACTAGATTACATTTTGACAGATTGTTATAACAGAGAATCTTTTCGTGCGAATCATTGTTAGGTAGTTACGGATTTTGCCCATATAGATTGAGACGTTGATAGTTGGTGGGTTGGTCGGTTTTGGCCATCTGTTGCTCTCTGATATTTGAGACCATTTTATCGAGCCATCCACAAATATTCAGACATATTTAAAAAAAAAAATATTATAAATGATGGATTACTTCTACAACATTAATGATGGTGGGTCAAAAATAGAATGGGTTGATTGCTAACTCTGGTAAGAAAAATTTTTTTGCACAGAATGCGATCCATGAAAAAAAAAAAATTTAAAGACTCTATGTGTGATTCTGCACCACCTACGGTATACAAAGAATTTCGTTCACAGCAATGGCTATGTGTGGTCACATGAACGTTATATATAAATATATATATATATATATATAATAACATAATTATATATTTGTTTATTATAAAATGACCGATGTTTTAGACCAGGATGGAATGGACCGGCCTCGAGACCCGCGATTCGATGAACTCGGGGCGTGGGAAGTTCTCTCACTCCCAGCAATGACGAGGGGACACGATACCGCCAAATTGTTATTAAATGCCATGAAAGAAATCGTGGGCTTCGATTTCTTTGTTGTTCGTTTTACAAACCTATCAAAACATTTTTCTGGTGGCACTCCCTTTAGATCGTACGGCTCTCAGAGGGGCTTAGCTGGAATTAGCGTAGGACAGCTGGCTCGTACGGCGGCGGATACGCAGCTCCCGTCGCCGTTCGTCTGTCCAGAACGGTAGCCGCGCTGTCCCCGACCCCGCCAAACTATTTTTATTTTCACATTTCTCCCCTATTCTAATTCTAGTAAACCCACCCTCTCCTTTCCCCCATGGGCCAAGTGGGATCCCCTGTTTTCCCTTTGTGCTCCCACCATTTTTGACAATGCCCTGCCACTCCTGCGTCCTTATTCACTGACCAACCAAAATTAATACAAGGTGTCACCCTTTTTTGGGTTTGGATGATGGGTTTCTTGGTTGGATTTAAGTTAGAATTTGGATATTTGATTGAATGTTTCGTGGGTATCAAATGATACCGGATCTCAAATTTAAAATTGAAGATATTTCCAGGTGATAGACCTTTTTGTGAGTCATCATTTGTTGTTATCTAGAATAAATAGTTTGGTAGCTTACTTCCCAATTTTTGGATTTATTTGGAATTAAAATGATAGTTGAGATGATGATGGTTATTTGTTGTTGCAACGAAAATAATGAAAAAAAAAACTAATTTTTGAATTTATTGTTTATTATTATTTTTGTGATATTCAAATTGGTTGTGATCTAAAGTTTGATACAATAAAAGAAGTACATACCAAATTACTAAGAATGCAGACCAAAAGAATATGGTATAGATCCAAGAGAATAAGAGTTACAAATCTATAATGAATTCTTAGTAAAGGAAAATCTAAGAAGGATATTGAAATCCATCTTTTCATTATTTAGATTATCAAAAAAATGGAGTAGTTATACTCATCTTCCCATTTTCGTGAGAGAAGAATAGCATCACTTCTCATATATAGCTACAGTAGATCATGCAGTATATAATAGCATTGACAAGTATCCAAGTGGAATGATAACACCTATGTTATCACTTATGAAGAGCCATTTATAAATATTATATTGTAATGTTGAGCAAAAGATCTTTTGATTTCTAACATATCAATTAATTCTATTTTATCTTTACTTATCTTTTTATTAGTTTTATCTTACTTTATACTTTAATTTTCAATTAAACTGTATCTTAAAAGTAGTGTTAACTTAAACCTCTCTGATAGTATATATTATATCTATTCAAATTTATTTTCTTCAAATGATGATAATATGACGGTGATGAAGATCCTTAAAGTTAGAGAGACTTAAACCCACATGATTCTTATTTTCTATTTTTGATTGTCTTCTTTTCAATTATTCTAGTGCCAGTAATACGCCCTCGCATCTATTCACCACCTATCATCTTTAGTAAATTAGCTAAAAAATGAGTTTTTTTTGACACATCTAAAGAGCCAACAGACAAATAATTATATAAAAAAATTTATCTCATTTTTATTTATAGTAAAAATATTATTTTACTATGTGGAAGGAAAAAAACTATTAGGGTATATTTTTTGTTTATAAAAAAAAAAAAAAAAAACATGCCTTGATAGTTACATCTCCCATGTTAACAATTTAAGGTTTTGAGTCTTTTTTTTTTTTTGATAAATAGGTTTTGAGTTTGTTTATAAGATGGTTTATACCGATATTGAGACTTGAATAATTATATTAAAATTAAATCTCTCTCCTCGTCTCTTGTAATGCATTTTTCATAACAAACTAACTGCATCACAATAATATAATACTAATTTAATATTTTCTAGGCATGAAATTTAGTAGTTTTTTTTTTTTGAAGCCACTATAATGATAATTGTCATTGATGCTTCATGACTTTTGATTATATCTTTTTTGATTACTTGTTTTAGAGCACATTGACCGTTTTGGGGGGTTGTGGTTATACCAAGGCAGTAATAACCAAATGAATGATGAATCTTTATAATGCAAAAATAGACATTGAAGGGTAAGAAACCAACACATACATATCAAATCTGTAAATCAAGGAAGCAAAAAAACATCCTATCTAAATTTTCACCGTATTTAAGATTGATCAAGATATGTAATACAAATATAAAATTTTATATGCATCCTAACTAATACCATCATCAAGTTATTTATCAGGTTAATATCTCCAATCAGAACAGCAAGTTTAGGTTTAGATATCACACGTACATGCTTAGTGGTCAAAATCTTTTTTTTTTTTAAATCTAATTCCAACCATTTGATAGATGAAGCTTTTTGTTTTTTTTTTTGGGGGGGTGAAAATAGATGGAGCTTTTCAAAGTTTATGCAAATCCCAGATCCAGTCAAAGCGCTGACTGCCATGTCAGTGAAGCAATTAATGCGAATGGCAGAACCGTAAATAACGGCCAGCCGACCATGAGCAAAACACCTCACTGCTGATGCCAAAACATCCGCCGCTAAAAAGAGCTCCGGTCGCTTTCGGACCGGCCGACACCAGTCAAAATGTCAAACTTCGAGTCCCCATCCGCCATTAATTCTCCATCCCGGGGGCAAATCCGTCTTTCGGATTTTCTCAAAAAGGCCTCCGGGCACGCACTCCACTTGGCTGTCGAACGCTATTAAAAAAACCATTTAATATATTAAAGAAATAATTTAGAATTAATTAAATAATTAAATTTGATTAAAAAATGAAACCTCCTCCCACGTTCCCTTTCGTTTTTCTTCTCCTCTTCCATTCTCTCCCTGCTTCTTCTTCTCTCTCCTCGCTCTGTTCCATTCTCCTCGCCACTTGGTCGAGCGTCTCGCCGTTGCAGGCGATCGCCGGGCGTCTTTTCTGCCGCCGGAGCTTTCGTGTTTGGCTGGTTTTCTTCTGGAGAGAGGGGGAGAGGGAGGGGGGGTTGGGGGCGGTGTTCGGCTGATGGAGTGATCTGGTGGAGGAGGGAGCATAGGTTGGTGGTTGTGGGGGGATGGGGAAGGTGGGGTTTGGGGTGGCGGTGGGGTGCGCGGTCGTGACGTGCGCGATTGCGGCGGTGCTGTTGGGGCGGCGGGTGCAGAGCCGGCGGAAGTGGAGGCGGGCGGTGGAGATGCTGCAGGAGTTCGAGGAAGGGTGCGCGACGTCGATCGGGAGGTTGAGGCAGGTTGTGGATGCCATGGCGGTGGAGATGCACGCCGGGCTTGCGTCCGACGGTGGGAGCAAACTCAGGATGCTCCTAACCTTCGTCGATAACCTCCCCGATGGGTATCGCTTCTTTGTCTGGAGATTTTTTTTTTTATTGCAGAAAGATCTTGAAGCTTTCATGGGCTGCTTATTTCTGATTTCTACTGGGTTTTACTTGACTATATATGAGTTTCAATAGGGACTTGGTCATATATTGTGGGATGCTATAATCGTTGTCGCTTTGTGTGGTTGGGAACTGATTGGTAGTTCTTTACGATTTCTTTCTCTGTTGTCTTTAATCGTGGTGGTCTGGGGATGTAGACAGAAATGATTAATCTTAGTTGGGCATGGTTCATTTTATTTTTTGAAATCTGAATAAGGTGTTTTAATTCATTTGTGTGGCGTTGGATGTGAGGTAGAGGTGCATGGGTTCCATGATCTGTTACATTACATTCTGGCTGCTTGTATTTGTTAGTGTTTATGTTGTTCTGCTGAACTTCGAAGCAATTAGCTATATATGGCCTGTATCGTGTGTAAGTATTTTGGGAGAAGACAAAGTTTAAGAGCAATGCTATGCTGCGCTATTCTGTTCACGGTCCAACATGGCGGGAGGCAATTGGTGTGATTCATGGGTGTTGGGTGAATTTAGAAGGCTCCATGTCAGTGCCATGTTGGACGGTAAATAATGGGCTACAATAGCATTTTTCAAAGTTTGAATATAATGTATTTGTGAACATTATTGTTTCAAATATTTCAGGTGGCTTGCTTTTGCTTTGCTCGGTATCTGTTGCCATTTACAAAATTAATTTGCTTGTTTCAATTATCCTAAATGTACTCTTGTCTTAGAAGAACAGTTGTAGCTCGGTGCATAAACTATTTAACTTGTCATGGCTTTGGCATGACAGATTTAAGTTGGTTTAATTTGATTGCCCATTAATAAATATATCTGTTTCTTTCTGATTTACCATTGGTCCATTCTCCATCTGCATTATGGTCAACCATAGGGTCATAGAATCTTACCATATAAAGCCTAAAAAACTCAAAAAATGTGCTCTATGGGTAAAATAACAGAAATGAATATGGTATTGAAATGCCACTTGTTGGCTAGCTGCATCTATTTTTTGGTGATTTTTGTTGTCACAATTCATTGTCGTCATCATATTGAGTTGTTTGTAAACAACATATTGATTAACTTAAGACTTTTACTTGTTGCTACTAGACTGTAGCTGACAAAGTGTTTGGTGGGACATGGATAGTTAGAAATTCACTGGTGGAAGTTGCAGTCATGGTGGTGTGAACAGGAATGACATGACAACAAAGGAGAAGAAAGAGTGTAATTTTTGTAAGCTAGATTTTCTTATAAATTTTTTATTTAAACCTTTGTAGATACGTTATATATACATTATTATTCTCAAGGGTTGGAGGTTTCTTTTTTCATAAATAAAATGTTTATGAACATCCTTACGTAAGATCTTCACATCTTTCTACCTGACTCGGTGTGACCAATTAGATAAGTTTCCTTATTCACCAACTAGTCATTTAGGTTTTATATTCCAGGCTATTTCTTTTCCAAATATCTGCGGAAGGCCTGGATGGCAATGATTTTCATTCCAATAACATAATCTTGTATTCTGAAGATCTTGTTCAATATTAATTTTTAAATTTTTTAAATTATATCATATGCTGATATCTGTACTATGTCAGTTGGTGCTGCTACAATGTGAAAAGCACACATACTGACATGTTTATATTATTTTTAAGGCCAAATCTGAGCTTCCTACCCAGCAATAGTATCATGTTTGGGTTTCCAAATTTGACTTCTATGAAACATTGGAGGTGATAAGAGCACAGCTGATGTTACATTTAGAGGAAAAGAAATCAGTGCTAGTTCAGTTTTGTCTTCAACATGTTATGCCAACATGCTGACGTGGCTAAGAAAAAGCTTAATCCTTATTTATTAGGGTAATCTATATGCTTAATGCATTGAAGGTGTTATTGACTATAATTTAATTGAAAGCTAAAGTAAAAAATTGCAATTTATGGTGCACTATTCATATTGGATCAGCATGATTTCTATTTCTTTGTTTGTTGCTCGGTTGTATGTATTTTTTCAATGTGGATAATTTTTACATTCAATAAAAATTAAAAAGAAGACCCAACCATGAATATTCATCTAAGAACCTGGCTTTCTAAATTATTTTTTAGAAAATAAAAAGAATTGCTGGTTGTGTACTTTGCCTTCTCTGTTTTGCATCTTTTAGGGCGGAAGATTTTAATCTGATTTCTCCTGGATGTCTCTATGGATATGCATCTTTTTACATCTTTTGATTTTCCTCCTAAAGAGAAGTGAGCACACTGTGGGAGAGGAGGGAGGGGGAGTTGATTGTTCTGGGTCACGGGATGGACCAGTTGTTTGTGGTCTAATTCTAAAATGCTACGTAGAATATGGGTTCTTTTGATTCTTTATTTATTCATAGAGTTTTTGTGGGAGGGGAAGGAGGGGGGAGTTAATTGTTTTGGATTCCCGAATGGACCTCTTGTCAACATTCTATTTTCATGCAATGATGTTGATATGGATTCTTTCTGGTAAAATTTGAGATGCTGTTTTCCAACCCTTTTAAAATAAGATCATCTCATTTATCGGTTAGAAAAAAATTCTTTTGTTATTAACAGTCATTATTTAAAAAAAAAAAAAAAAACAGGAATGAGAAGGGCACTTACTATGCTCTTGATCTTGGAGGAACTAATTTTAGAGTATTGCGGGTTCAGCTTGGAGGAAGAGGGTCCATGATCTTAAGTCACCAAGTTAAACACCATCCGATTCCCCAAGAACTAATGAGTGGCACAAGTGAGGTAATCTGGGCTTAGCTTTTCAAGCTTTCATCCTTCCTAGTTTTAATTTTTTGGTTATATTAGACGTTTCGTCCTAGTTAATTTCGCTGACTTTCATGCAGGATCTATTTGATTTTATTGCAAGGACTCTAAAACAATTTGTTGAACAAGAGGACGATGGTTCTGAGCAAAAAGTTGATGAGAAAAAGGAGCTTGGATTTACGTTTTCTTTTCCAGTTAGACAGATGTCTGTATCTTCAGGCATTCTTGTCAAGTGGACTAAAGGATTTTCAGTCGAAGATGCTGTAAGTTGTTTTTTTAATCAATGATTTATTTAAATTTTGACTAGTTGCTGGTCTAATAGTTGCTTAAGGCATATGTCTACCCTGGGTTTTGTTGATTATATTTCTTTTGTAACAGTTTGTATGGTGTGTTTGTGGTTTTTCTTTTCTTTTCTTTTCTCTTTTTCAGGCAGTTGTTCTGCATCAGTGAACATGAATGATCTGCTCATGGAGTGAAATTGGAGATGTTCATTTCTTTTGTATGAGTTAAATATAATTCAATTTGTGAGCCTAAAGGTGTTGATGTTGGGAATTTCTTCAAAATATGAATATAATATTCCTAAAAATAGAATATGTTAGTAAACCCAGAATTTGTTAATATATGAGTTATAAAACTAAAAATTCTTTTAGCAAAATAAGCGGACGCTTCATTAAGACATGCAATTTTCTTCTCATATAAATTATGTATATGTATCATATATATTATATGGTAATATTGGGTAAAAAATTGCATATGTTAATATGCTAACCTTTTTTTTTTGGTAAAAATATTCTAACCTTTTCAGCATTTTATTCATGCACATGTATTTATCAATTATGTCATATATTACAGGAAACCTGCATGTTCAGATCTTCTTCAGTCCCACCTGCATTGAATTCCATTTATGTTACCTATTCTGTCCAGTATGGTTCTATTATGAGTATCTAGAGCCCCTACCAAGAACTTGCAGCAAGCTACAAGAAGTTCGACCATGTTTGCATATGTATTTCTCTATGATAAACTTAACTTGAGGTTCTACATTACTCTTGCATTTGGTAATTTTTTGTTCCGTTTTGATACTTTTTTAGAATCTCATATACATGACAAAGTTTTGGGAATCAATACGTTTGAGTTCATGAAACACTATAGGTGCACTTCTTAATTAGCTTTTTTTAATCAGTTCTGGTTATTTTGATAATTGTATTAGTGAAGCTTGCAATCTTTTTGTGCATGTTGTTATGTTGTATTTCTAACTTTTAAGTTCTTCTTTGTGCCTGTTTTAAAAAAGATCTTCACCAGTCATGTTGGTGCACTTGTTTGTTTTACTAGTCGTTAGCCATTTTTTAAGGATAAATTACAGTGACGCCCCTTCAGGTTTTCGCAATTTGTACTTAGACCCCAAAAGTTTTAAAGTTTTTCAATTAGGCCCTAAGAGTTAGGTTTTTATTGCAATGTGGCCTAGCCGTCTATCTCTATCAAGATCCCTGAACACATGATAGTCACATGATATAACTTAAGCGAGGAAATACCAAATACGCCTCTGTTAGCTGGATAATAGTAGTGTGATGTGTTTTGGTGGGAATAGAAGGAGATCATGTGACCTCTTCCATTGCTCTTTCTTTGTTAGTAAACAAGGCATTTAAGAATTCCGATTTGAGTTTGCTTAAGAGAGAGAGGAGGAGAGACTGAAGGAAGAATAGACCATTGAGAAAGCAAAGGGAGAAGATAAGAGCAGAGAGCAGAGGGAGGAGAGGAACCTGCTGATTTCCATGGCCTTAAGTATGAACTCGGTCCAAAGCTCCTTCTAAAACTCCAGCCAAAGCTCATATCAGATCCTTTCCATTTCTGCAATTATGTTTGGAGGTCAGAAGCCGGCGGAAGTGGAGGAGATTGCTTCTGAGCTGAGAGTGTTCTCGGTGAGGTTTGGGAAATTCAAGAGGGCAATAGAGATGATGGTGCAGATGGTGATAATGTTGATGGTAATAGCAGTGTTAGAGGTAGTATAAGAAGAGAGTAGCAGTAGTAGTTTGGATGCAAGGAGATGCGACTATATGTGCTCTTATTAGTATGTTCTTTGGGAGGCAAATCTCCAAGTGTCTCACTACATTGGCTCTAGTAGGATTGGGAATGGTAAGAGGGTTAGGAGAAGGGGAGTTGGTAGAAATTCAACAAGTAATGATGTTTTGGAGGGCAAGAGGCTAGGTATGCTGCCAAATGTGAAAGCTTTTCCATGTCAAAGATCTGGCAATGGTCTAATAAGGAGGGGAAGCTCCCAATCTCTTCAGATGCTTCCTCTTTGGATGGGGGATTTCCATGGGCTAGGAGAAGTGTTGGGGACACATGAAACATGTGTGTACTGTGATAATTGTTGTTTTCTCCTCTGTTCTTGTTTCTTTTCTTTTCTTTTCTTTTTTTTTAACTCTCAATGGTGGTTATTCAACCTCAGCATCAAAATTCATATTTATCCCTTTTCTTTGCTTTGATTTATTTATATCTCTTTGCATATTACAGTTGTAGTATTATTAGATGGAATTTTCAAATGATAGTTGGTTGATGGGGAAAAGATGGTTCTATAGTCTGATGATTTGGGTGACTCATGGCTTAATTATTTTGTGGTGTTCCTTAAGTTTAATTTCCAGTCATCCACAAATATATTTTCCTTACATATTTCAAACCACCTTTGCTGTTTATTAGTTCCCTTTTGCTTCTGAATACTCAGAGACCAGTGATATAGAGTTCAGACTGCCTTGATGTTTGTAGTCCTCTCCTTGTTTTGATCTTAGAATTGAGAAGCAGATTTTCAGAACCCTCTACTTAAGATGCCTTTGTGGTATTATTATAGAGCAAAACGTCTGTAAATGTGCATCATTATTTTAGCTCTTTTTACTCTGTTTATACTCTGTTTATAAATGGGTGGCTGCTCTCTTTCACCCTCCCTTATCCTCAAAAAAAATATTTTTTTCCAAACATGATCTTTCACAAATCTCTTGAATTTGGTCATAGGAGGTATGTTGGCACTAAAATGGAGCACCAGAAAACAGGATAGGATGGTTAATATGAAAGATTTTATCCCATAAGTAGTTGTAGATATAGCTGTCAGGGTAGGGGCCAAGTGTAACTTTTTGAAAATTTTGGGATATACATGAAAATTGCAATTTTTTGAAGGAATATCTCTGTAATTTTCGAATAGATTATTCTGATTTTAAAATGAGAGGGTAAATTAGTAATTTGATGGTCGTCGTTAATGGCATGGGACTTCTGCTAGATGGCTGGGCCATATTGCAATAAAAACCTGAGTTTTGGGGCCTAATTAAAAAAAAAATTGATGTAAGTGCAAATTGTGAAAAATTGAAGGGCCGTTGCTGTAATTTATTCTTTTTTAATTAAAGTGAGTCTTTTAATTCTATTGGTATTTTTATCGAGTTTTATTCTTTAGAATTGCTTGGATGTAGGGTAATCATATGTGTTTTAGATGTAGTTTCAGGAATTGATATACCTGCTTAGGTACAGTATCTACTATGTCATCTATCAGTCTGGTTCACTAATTGTCATTCAAATTTGCATGTATACAAATTAACTAATGCCAAGATTGTAATCCAGGTTGGAAAAGATGTAGCCCGATGTTTAGAAGAAGCAATGACCAAGGCAGGACTAAATATGCAGGTGGCAGCATTGGTATGATTTGAGATTCCTCTGGTTGTTCTAGCTTAAAGTTTTGCTAAATTGTGGGGATTATTTTCAAAAATATTAAAGTAATTGCTTCAATCTTTGCTTTTTTGCAAGAAAAGGCAAATGCATATACCTGCTCAAAAACACATGTATAATAGTTACATATATTCCCATGCAATGTAAATAAATGCATCAACCATGTAAGTACTTCCAGCTTTATAAATTGATATACAATCATATGCATCTGTAAAAGGGCTAACAACAGTTTTAATCTCCAAGAACATGTCGTTTTAATCTGTTAACTCTTTGAAAGATATTCTTTTATATTAAAGCAATTGCTTGGCAGGTGTGGATGTGATATATCTTTTTTTGGTTGTATTTGTTTTTGCATCATAGTGCTACTGATATCGACTTAGTTGTTGGGCTTCTAACTTATTTCTCTATTCATTTGTACAGCAATACTACAACTGTTAGTTAGCATGGAAGTCAATTGCAATTATTCTTCAACTGCACTTATTCTTTATCAATGTGGATGATTTTTTTCAGGAAAAAAGCTTGTTGGTACTTGATATCACCATGTTCTGCATTTGATTTTTGTGTAACGAAGAGTACTCTATTGTTAAGACTTCTAGTTAGTTCAATGTGTAAGAAACATCCCGGGCTAGATATTTTGAGGTTCTAGGGTTAAAAATGTGCTTTTGTTCTTGTTTGGTTGGTTGGGTCCAAAATCCTATGGGATTTATGGCCTAGCCATCATAAGCATTGGATTATAAGCTACGCTAGACCTATATTTACAAGCATCCTCAACTACCTTTTGAGTAGGTCATTTCTTTCTCCCTATGAGATTCAGGCCGATCAACTTAAAAGATGGTCCAGAACACTTATAAACCCAGCCTATAATTCAATTTTTTTTTGATGGTTGTACTGGCCCAACCCATGAATCTCATGGGATCCTGGGCCTAACCATCCAAACAGATCTTTCAAGTCTTTACCTTATGTTTTATGAGTAAATTGTAAAATAACATACATTTAACTGGGGCCATTACAGTTTCTTAGTCTTTTAGTTGCCTTGATGGCAAGACAGAAATGAACATTGACATGAGGTGATGGGGACCAGTTATATTCTCTTAAGATAGGGAATATCATGAAAGGGGGACATGAGACTCGCATGCTTTAGAGTAATATTAGCCCTAGCAAACTTAATTTTGTTATATCGATTTGCTTTCATAGTGAGTACTTAGGAAAACCCTTAGAGAACACTTTTTTTCCACATTCATGGATTATGTCCGTTGGTGCAGAATTCCGCCGATGCCGGAGAAGCTGGAGTCGAGGGGATCACGGCCGCCGCCAGGACCTGCAAGGAAAGTCTAAACCGGAGTTGGGGGTGCTCCGGCAAGATCCTTCGACGCTCAAGTCAGTATTCTGCTTCAACAGAAATGGAGCACTCGAATGGGATTTTAGCAGAATTTTGAGATAGTGCTTAGAGCTTAGAGGAGAACGTATCTGGGCGGTCTCTTTTATAGACGGAAGAGCGTAACCGATTGACAGCGACGTCCGTAACTGTCTGGTAGTGAGCCGTTCGGGGCCACGTAGAGTTTGTTACGGAGAGTGGAGTGGTGTCCGTTGTTGCGACTTGCTAGAGAGTGGTGAGGCCACATGGAGTTTGTCACAAAGAGTGGAGTGGTGTCCGTTGTCGCGACTTGCCGGGGAGTTCGGGCCGGACGGCCGAAGCTCGGTTGGGACGTCTGGTAGAGCGGAATAGCTCTGTCTCAGCAATCTAAGAGAAGCTCGGATATTTTCGAGGTTGCTGACGGGTTAACTGTTGTTGGGTGCCTTAGGCGTTGATGCTGCAGACGGAAGTCATCTGCTGTAGAAGTTCGGACGGAAACTTTCTGTTGGAGGAATCCGGCTGGAGTCCGATTGCTAGAGAAGTCCGTCTGGAATTTGTTTGATGTAAAAGTTTGTCTGAAGACTGTCCGCTGGAGAGGTCCGGTTGCATGAGGAATCCGGCAGAAGGTCGACCGATAGCGAAATTCGGAAGGCGCTATAGAAGGTTGACCGATAGAAGAGTCCGGAAGGTGTTGTGGAAGTTCGTCCCCTGGAGGAGTCTGGAGGACACTATTGAAGTCCGGTTGGCACTGTTGAAGGTTGATGGCTGGAGAGGTACGAAAGACATCCGAGACAGTCGGTCATTGTAGAAATCCGACTGCTGGAGCCCGTCCGTTGTAGAAGTTCGTCTAGAATCCATCCGCTGTATAAGTTCGGACAGAGTCCGATTCTTGTAGAAGTTCGGATGGAGATCGCTTATTGTAGAAGCTCGGATGGAGACCAGTTGCCGTGGAAGTCCGGATGGAGATCGCTTATTGTAGAAGCTCGGATGGAGATCGGTTGCCGTGGAAGTCCGGATGGAGATCGCTTATTGTAGAAGCTTGGCTGAAGTCCGCTTGTAATAGAAGTTCGGACGGAATTTGCTTACTGTAGAAGTCTTGTTGTTGGAGAAGTCCGGACATTGACGAAGTCTGGAAGAAGCTCGGAGTAAAGTCGATCGTGACAGGAGGAAGTCTGGAAGAGATTCGGAGAGTAGTCGATCACTGTAGAAAATCGGCTGATAGTGAAGTCCAAAGAGTATTTGGAGCAGCTCGATAGACGATTGAAGGAGCTCATTATTGGAGAAGTCTGGAGGGTACGGTAGGAGTTCGTCCATTGGAAGAATCTGAAGGACACTGTGGAAGGTCGACTGCTGGAGGAGTCCGGATGGTATTGTGGAAGTTCGGACGGTCGGGGGAGTTCAGAAAGACGTCGCAAAAAGTCGGAAGCCGGAAGAGTCCTGAGAGGGTTGGCTTCTTACGAACTTCGACTGAGGTTATTTTATACCCAACACCAGTCTCCCTACTTCCGAGTTCGGGTTTCGAATGAAAGAAGTACAGAAAAATTTTCACAGCCGAAGTTGCCCCTCTTGATTTCCGTACTCGATTGTTTCTAGATATTTTGGCGTTTGGCGCGTCGGTACTGGAGTCTTTTCAAATCGAGGCGATCCGAAAATATTTTTTTGAAATTTTCGCTGGAGCGTTGCCCCAGGTACGACGCAATGATGATTCTGTCAGTCGTCAGCCGTCTGCCACGACGAGTGGGACACGCGGCGGTTGTAGATCGGTCAAAAGAGATCTGCAATCATTATTGCGTCGGACCCTGAGGTCTATTTAGACCCGTCTTCCTCCATGGGTTTCATCTTGCCTGAGATTTTTCTTCGGTCTCCTCTTCTTCCCCGAGAGCTTCTTCTTCCTCCAGTGTCCTTCTCGATCTTAGGCGCCTTTCAGGTCGACCTCCATCGCCTTCGCTGCCCTCCTGCACCTCTCGGACCAGTCTAGGTTAGTTTCGGAACCTTTCTTTTTCTTGCTGTTCTTCTGTTTTTCCTCTGCATTCCGCCCATTCGGTTTCTCCACGAGTGCCTTGTTTCCTATTTTTCCCAATTTTTTCTGGATTTTTGGGGTTTTCATTTGATTCAAAATGTCCTCCAACACTTCCTCCTTTAGCAGTTCTAGAAGTTCGTCAGCTCCAGCCCCCTAAAATCCTAATACTATAGATGAATCCGCATTTAGGATCAAACGTCGTCCGGTCTTCATACCAGACATCATTCCCAGCTCTTTGACCTCGGACGAACTCTCGCTGATTAGGATTCAGTATGGGGTTCCTCTGGAGTACGAGCTTGAGCTTCCCAGGGCAACTGACCGGGCTAGCGCCCCTCCCCCTAACCACTTTTGCTTACCAGGAAGCCTTCCGCGCTGGGCTTCGACTTCCACTTCCATCTTTTGTTGTTGCTCTTTTTCGCTTTTTGAACATTTCTCTAGTTTCAGTAGCGTCGAACTCCTTTAGATATATGATAGGATTTCTTTCTCTCTGTCATTTAGCTGAAGTCCGGCTAATTCTTTCCTTGTTTAGAAATTTTTATACTTTTAAGCGTCACCCCTCGGCAAAGGACTGGTGGTACTTCTCCCCCCAGTTCGGTAGAAAGGGGTTGCTGAAAGTGCCCCCTCTTCTATCCACAACTGGAAGGAGATGTACTTCTACGTCCGATGCCCGACCCTGAGGCTGGGGTTGCCCCCTTGGGGCTCCCTGAGGGACTCCGTCCGTCGGGCTTCTAGCTTGGGGAAGGACGACCTTGAAGCCTCCAATAAACTTAAGACTTATCCAGCTCCTCTCCTCTCCTCTCCGACCTTCTGAAGGAGCAACTTTTATTTAATGTCGGCCTGAGCCCTCTCAACCCTGCCAGTATATATATTTTTTTCTTTCTCAAGTCATTCGCTGCTTCCTCTTTTCTCTTATTCTGTTTCTAAGCTGTGTCGATCTTTTTTCATTGCAGATATGGACGCAGACGCAGCTCGGATACTAGCCCAGGGTCTCAAGGCCCACAAGAGGAAAGGCGCCGCAACTTCTGGATCGGCGAAGAAGGCGAGGGTAGAGGAGACAAGCTCGACCGTGCCTGCCCAGGCGGCCATTGCCATTGATGCCCCCTCCGACGTCGAGCCCGCAGTCCCTCGAGCTTCTTCAAGAAGCCCTCCGGCCGAGGTTCCCACTCCAGAGTCTTGTCCCGAGGAGGCGTCGGGGGCCGAAAGGAGGAGAAGGAAGAAGACGGTGGCCCGCAAGATCCGCAGCAGCAGGGCTGCCATCGAGGGGTCCAACGGCTCCAAAGAAGATCCGAAGGAGAATCCCTTCAACAACAGGGATTTAATAAAAAGGTTGGTCGACAGGTGCGTTTTGCCCGAGATCGTCCACAGGATCGTCCATGCCGATCTTGAACAGCGGGTTTGGGACTTTCTGGGGTCCTTTCTTGAGGTAGGCCGATTTACTTTTTTCTTTCTTTCGTTTCTTCACTTAGTGCATTCCTTAGCTTTCATATTGACTTCCTGACCGCTCTTGCAGATTGGACACCAGCTCATCGCCAACATCGAGGCGATGAACAATGCAAAGAAGGAAGCAGCCCAGGCGGAGGAAGGTCGCCAGGCCGAGGCTGTCCGTCTTAGGGAGAAGATCGCTGAAGTCACGAGTCTCTAAGAGACACTCCAGAAGGAGGAACAGACTTCGACGGATCTGAAGGCTGCCTTGGAGGAGGAAAGAAGGAAGGAAGAGGCCGAGGTCTCAAGCAGTGGAGGAGTCAAGACTTCCTCCGAGGTGAGGGATCTGAATATCAAGTTCGATCAGGCCGCCTTTATCAAAGGCTTCGAGCTTTGCCAGGAGAAGGTGGTCGAGAAGTTTCTCGAACTCAACCTCAGCTTCCTGGATAAAGCGTCCGATGATGAAGCTGGACCTTCCGAAGCTGCTGCCAGTCTCCCTCCAGCCGGGACCTCTTCAACTGCCGCAGCTGCCGTGGCCGACCTTTCGGGGGCATCGAGCTCCTCCACTTCTGCTCCAGAGGTCCGAGATCTCTAATTTTGTACTTTTCCTTTGTTACAACTTTTTTTTCCCTCTTGTACTTAAGAATTATTCAATCAATGAAATCGGATTCCTCTTTCTTGCAATGATTTGCATTGTGACGCTCTTGTTTTCCTACAACAGTGCCTTACCGAAGCTTTTCCCCTACCGCAGAGAATTTCATTGAAGTCCATGATCCGAGATCTGAGAAGGGAAGTTCGTCACCTGATGGAGAAATCAAAGAAGATGGACGACGAACTTCAAAGGTTGAGGAAGAGCCATTCGAAAGCTACCGTGGAGGTTACTCGCCTTCGGAACCTCCACAAAAAGGGCTTCATGGACTACATCCGGAAGAAGGCCAACTTCGTGAAGAAGCTTGAGGAACTCCAGAAACGCGCCAGCGATCGGTCTTGGACTCAAGCCTCCAAGATCAGCTCCCTCGAGGTCGAGTTGGCGGCCGCACGGGAGAAGATCGGCCAATTGGAAGGGAGCTCGAGCTCGTCCTGGCTTATAACTCAGGCCGACCACGGCTGGGACTGATCGAAGAAATTCTCCGACCTCCAGAAGCAGCTACAGGACGCCGAGACGAATTACAACACTCATCGAGTTGGCTGGTGCGGGCAAATTGACAACTACAGAAGGAGGCTCAAGACGGCGACCGACGAGGTTACGCGCCTTCAAAAGCATTTGTCCGAAAGAGCCCAGGCCGTTTCGGTTCAAGGCTCCGACGAGCTCCGATCCTTGAGGGGGACCATGGAAGAACTGTTCGTAGTCCTTGGGAAGGAGAAGGCCGAACTGCAGCGGCTGAAAATTCAGCTGGCCTATGAGCAGCAGGCGGTCAAGGATGCAGAAGCGGAGTCCAAAGTTCTGAGGAAGAGGCTTCGGGAATCGGAGGGCGAAAGCCGGTGGTTTCATCAAATATATCGGGAGATGCTGTTAAGAAAGAAGGAACTGGAAGGAGTTGAGAACTTAAAGCAATCTTCGATAATAACTGGAATCGAGAGTTCGAAGTCCGAAGAAGCCGAGCTTCCTTAGAGCTTCTTTTACCTTTTGTTTCATGTATTCTTTTCTTTTCTTGTTATTATTATTTTTTTTTGACCTTTAAAGGCTTTTGTAATGCTCTCTTTACTAATGAAATGAAAAGAAATTTTCTCATTACTTTGTTTGTTCTTGCTCTAAGTTGTCATTTACCGAGCTTCTCTTATCTTTTATCTTATTCAATGTCGACGTTGTTTGAAAGTTCTCGGTCATCGCCGCATTGATTCATCCTTTTTGTTCATGACCGAAGGTCTTTTCGAGACCATTCAAATTTGACGCTTTCTCTTGATGTTCGAGCTTGGGATCCGAACTTCTCGTCACTTTGAAGAAGTCTACTTTCTCCTGCTAGTGTTGGGTTTCCCCTTAGAGACCGAGGATTGTTGACAAGAGTTTTCTTCCTCGTTGAGACGAGGTCCCTTGTGTCTTAGACGCAGTTCGTTTTTCCCTTATCTCTGGCGTAGCTCGTCACTTTCCCTTTTTCTCTCTCCCTTTTTTTTTATTTGGGCGAGGGTTTTCCCTCGGCTCCCAATGGGGTTGTAGGAGTGTAGAGGAGCCGTTTTTCCTTCATCCGGTCTTAAACGACCAGATCTTCGTTTGTGTCAGGATGAAGTTCTCCTCCTGTTCTCGACACAGTCAATTTCAGCTCACGTTAGGACGAGATTTTCCTCCTATTCCTAACAATTCCTAACAGGGCTATGGGGGCACATAAGAGCCGTTGCGAGGGTCTCTCCCCCCATCCGGTCTCTCAATAACTGGATCTTCGACTTTGCTCATGTTAAGACGAGGTTCTCCTCCTATTCCTAACATGGCTGTGGGGGTGCATAAGGGCCGTTGTGAGAGCCTCTCCCCCCATCCGATCTCTTAATAACCGGGCCTTCGACTTTGCTCATGTTAGGACGAGGTTCCCCTCCTGTTCCTAACATGGCTGTGGGGGTGCATAAGGGCCGTTACGAGGGCCTCTCCTCCCATCCGGTCTCTTAATAACCGGACCTTCAACTTTGCTCATGTTAGGACGAGGTTTTCCTCCTGTTCCTAACATGGCTGTGGGGGCGCATAAGGGCCGTTGCGAGGGCCTCTCCCTCCATCCGGTCTCTTAATAACCGGACCTTCGACTTTGCTCATGTTAGGACGAGGTTCTCCTCCTGTTCCTAACATGGCTGTGGGGGCACATGCCCTCCCCCCATCCCATCTCTTAATAACCGGACCTTCTACTTTGCTCGTGTTAGGACGAGATTCTCCTCCTGTTCCTAACATGGCTGTGGGAGCACATAAAGACCGTTGCGAGGGCTTCTCCCCCCATCCGATCTCTTAATAACCGGGCCTTCGACTTTGCTCATGTTAGGATGAGGTTTTCCTCCTGTTCCTAACATGGCTGTGGGGGCGCATAAGGGCCGTTGCGAGGGCCTCTCCCCCCATCCGGTCTCTTAATAATCGGGCCTTCGACTTTGCTCATGTTAGGACGAGGTTCTCCTCCTGTTTCTAACATGACTGTGGGGGCACATAAGGGCCGTTGCAAGGGCCTCTCCCCCCATCCGATCTCTTAATAATCGGGCCTTCGACTTTGCTCATGTTAGGACGAGGTTCTCCTCCTGTTCCTAACATGACTGTGGGGGCACATAAGGGCCGTTGTGAGGGCTTCTCCCCCCATCCGGTCTCTTAATAATCGGACCTTCGACTTTGCTCATGTTAGGATGAGGTTCTCCTCCTGTTCCTAACATGGCTGTGGGGGCACATAAGGGCCGTTGCAAGGGCCTCTCCCCCCATCCAGTCTCTTAATAACCGGACCTTCGACTTTGCTCATGTTAGGACGAAGTTCTCCTTCTGTTCCTAACATGGCTATGGGGGCGCATAAGTGCCATTGCGAGGGCCTCTTCCCCCATCCGATCTCTTAATAACCGGACCTTCGACTTTGCTCATGTTAGGACGAGGTTCTCCTCCTGTTCCTAACATGACTGTGGGGGCACATAAGGGCCGTTGCGAGGGTCTCTCCCCCCATCCGGTCTCTTAATAACCGAGCCTTCGACTTTGCTCATATTAGGATGAGGTTCCCCTCCTGTTCCTAACATGGCTGTGGGGGCACATAAGGGCCGTTGCAAGGGTCTCTCCCCCCATCTGGTCTCTTAATAATCGGGCCTTCGTTTGTGTCGGAATGAGGTTCTCCTCTCGTTCCTGACACGCTTAGTTTCGATTGTCTGAAAGAGCTACTCCCTGTCGTTATAAGCTCATGCCAAAAAAAAAGATATGTGAATATGAAACTTTTATTTAAGGCAAAGTTTCCGGTAATACATTCATAAATTTTTCGAATTCCACGGTCGCGAAAGGTCCGCTCCTCCGAGCTCTTTTAGATAGTATGTTCTGGGCCGGACTACCTCCCTGACCTCGTACGGGCCTTTCCAGTTTGGGGCAAGTTTTCCTTGGTTCTGAGGTTGTAAAACAGCGGCTCGCTGAAGTACTAAGTCCTCCACTCTGAAGGCTTTGGTCTTGACCCAGGAGTTATAGTAGCGGGCTACTTTCTGCTTATAGGTTGCCATCCGAACTTGAGCTGTCTCCCGCTTTTCTTCTAACAAGTCGAAGTTGGCCTTGAGATCCTATAAGTTGCGCTACTCGTCGAATGCCACAACTCGTGCCGACAGAAGTTTGAGTTCAATCGGGATAACGGCTTCTGTTCCGAAGGCTAAGGCAAAGGGGGTCTCCCTCGTGGGCAGTCTTTGAGTAGTTCGGTATGCCCACAACACATGATAAAGCTCGTCTGCTCAAGTTTCCTTTGCTTTTTCAAGTCTCGCCTTGATTCCTTGCAACAGTCCTGTTGGTCACCTCGGCTTCGCCGTTTGCCTGCGGATGGGCTACTGACGTGAAGTTATGGGAGATGTTTAAGTCCTCATAAAATTCAGCAAACCTTGCCCCAACAAACTGTCGCCCATTATCAGTAATGAGAGTTCTGGGTAAGCCGAACCTACAAATGATTGACTTTCAAACGAAATCCTGCATTTTAGCTTCTGTGATTTTCGCCAAAGGTTCGACTTCGACCCACTTGGTGAAGTAGTCAATGGCCACCAGGAGGAACTTCCGCTGCCCGGACGCCATAGGAAAAGGTCCAAGGATATCCATCCCTCATTGTGCAAACGGCTATGGGGCACTCAAGGGTGTAAGTTCGGAGGCGGGCTGTCTTTGGATATTCGCATATCTCTGACACCGATCACACTTTCTGACATATTCAATGGAGTCGTGGTACATTGTAGGCCAGTAATAACTTTGTCGGAGCAGCTTGTGGAATAAAGATCTGGCCCCCAGGTGACTTCCGCAGACTCCTTCATGTACCTCCCATAAGGCAAAGTCGGCTTCAGAAGGCCGGAGATATTTCAGGAGGGGCAAAGAGTACGACCTCTTGTACAGCTTGCCCTCATAAAGGATATATCGGGAGGCTTGGTTTTTAAGCTTTCGAGCTTCTTTTGCATCATGAGGAAGAACCCCGTCTTTGAGGTATGCAACTAGTGGGTCAATCCAGCTGGGTTCATGGTTGATCTCCATTACAAGCTGCGGTTCTTCTGTACTTGGATATTTCATAACTTCGAAGAGTACTTCCTTGGGTAGTTCAACCGGAGCCAGTGTAGCCAACTTGGAGAGAAGATTGGTCCTGATATTTTCTGCTCTTGGAATCTGCTTGATGGTAAAGCTGCCAAAGACAGGGGTAATCTCTTTTACTTTTTCGAGGTACTTGGCCATACTGTCCTTCCAAGCTTCATAGTTTTCACTGACTTATCCCACCACCAATTGGGAGTCACTGTAGACTTGGAGCCGATCTACTTCTAATTCTTTGGTGATCTTCAGTTTTGCAATCAGAGCTTCATATTTCGCTCCATTATTTGTCGCAGGAAATTCGGAGCGCAGCGCGTACTCCACGATAATTCCTTCCGGATTGACCAAGATCAGGCTCGCGCCCGCACCTGACATGTTGGAGGAACCGTCCACGTAGAGGGCCCAAAAACCATCAGGGAGATCTAATCTTTCCTCAGGGAAGTTCGGTTGGAGCCCCGGGTTGTCAGCTTCACCTCGTTCAAGTTTGGCTTCTTCCGAGATGGTGCATTCCACTATGAAGTCTGCTAATATTTGGACTTTTATCGTCGGTCAAGGTCGATAGTTGATGTCGAACTCCGTGAGCTCAACCATCCATTTCGCTATCCTTCCGGAAGCATCCGTCCGATGCAGAACTGTCTTAATCGGCTGATCGGTGAGCAGTGTTATGGTGTGCTTTTGAAAGTAAGGTCGGAGCCTTCGGGCTGCAATCAATAGAGCATAAGTTAGTTTTTCTAATTTAGTGTACCTGGTTTCGACGTCTCTCAATCTCGACTTATGTAGTAGATCGGCCATTGAATTTTTGCTTCTTCCTTAACTAGAACTGCTGCGAGAGCCACAGAGGAGACCGCCAGGTACAGGAACAACTCCTCTCCAGGTTCGGGCTTTGCCAATAGTGGAGGTGAGTTGAGGTAGTTCTTCAATTCTTCGAACGCTCGCTGACATTCAGTGGTCCAACAGAAGTTCTTCGGCTGCTTGAGAGTTTGAAAGAAAGGTAGGCACCGTTCGGCCGACCTTGAGACGAAGCGATTCAGAACTGCTACTCTCTCAATAAGGCACTGAACTTCCTTTGTTGATTTCGGGGCGGACATTTTCTGGATGGCACGGATCTTTTTCGGATTTGCTTCGATCCCGCGCCCCGATACCATAAAGCCCAAAAATTTTTCTGAAGTTACTCCAAAAGCGCACTTGGTTGGATTTAGCTTCATCTTGTATTCTCGGAGGGCGTTGAAGGTCTCCTCAAGGTCGGCGACGTGGTTCATTGAGGATTTGCTTTTTACAAGCATGTCGTCCACGTAGACCTCCATGTTGCGGTCGATCTGCTCTTTGAAGATCTTGTTCACCAGCCGTTGATAGGTCGCCCCTGCATTTTTTAGGCCAAAAGGCATGAACCTGTAACAGTAAAGACCACGGTTAGTGATAAAAGCAGTCTTTTCTTCATCCTCTAGTGCCATCCTGATTTGATTGTAGCCGGAGAATGCATCCATGAAAGTGAGAAGCTCGTGGCCTGAGGTTGCATCCACTAATTGGTCAATTCTGGGTAGAGGGTAACTGTCCTTCGGGCAGGCTTTGTTCAACTTTTTGAAGTCTATACACATCCTCCACTTGCCGTTCGCTTTCTTGACGAGAACCATATTGGAAACCCAGTTCGGATAGTTGACTTCTCTAATGAACCCGACTTTCAGGAGTTTATCAACTTCCTCAACTATTGCCTTCTGCCTTTCCGGTCCATGACCTCGGATTTTTTCCTTCATCGGCCGATGTTTGGGATCAACAGCTAGACGGTATTTCATGACTTCCGCATCAATCCCCGGTATGTCTGTCGGAACCCAAGCGAAAACATCCGTATTCTTTTGTAGAAAATTTATGAGCTGTGTCCGTACCTCTTCTCCCAAGTTGGAGCCGATCTTCACCACGTGCTCTTCATTCCCATCGTTCAAAGGAATTGAGACAAGATCTTCAATTGGCTCACCTCGTTCTTCAGCAAGGTCGTCGCGGGTGTCTAACCCATCAACCGGACAGGGGTCAGACTGACCATTTCTTTGTAAGGCAATGTTATAGCAGTGTCTTGCCAGGACTTGATCTCCTCTGACCTCTCCGATCCCTTGGCTTGTAGAAAATTTCAACTTCAAATGGTAGGTCGATACCATAGCTCGGAGGGCGTTGAGGCCAGGTCGGCCGAGTATTGCGTTGTAGGTAGACGACGCCCTTATTACCAGAAAACCCACTTGCGCTCTAGATTGTTTTGGGCATCGACCTGCAACTACGGTCAAAGTTATTACTCCTTCCACTGGCACAGCATCGCCAATGAATCCTACCAATAGGGAGCTTATCGGCCCTAATCGATCATCCGGAATGGATATTTTTGAGAATGCATCGTAAAACAAAATATCGGCCGAGTTTTTATTATCAACAAGAATGCGACGTACATCATAGTCAGCAATATTTAAAGAAACTACGACCGCATTATTATGGGGGAATTGAATCCCCTGAGCATCTTCTTCAGTAAAGATTATAGATTCTTCAATCCTCTGCCGCTTGGGCGGTCCGGCCGATCCACTGGCTGCTCCCCGTCGGGGTCCTCCAGAGATAGTGTTGATGATCCCGATTGGAGGCCGATCTTCAGGTTGTTCTTTCCTCCTTGGCGGCTCTGGTTGTGGTAAGGCCCTCGGCCGATCTTTCCTACCTTCAGGCTGGCGTCGGATGAATCTGTTAAGCCGACCTCATCTGATGAGCTCTTCGATCTCGTCTCGGAGCTGAATACACTCCTCTGTGTCGTGGCCGTGGTTACGATGATAGAGGCAGAACTTGTTAGGGTTGCACTTCCCGGAGTGTGTGCGCATCTTTTCCGGCCTTGGCAGCTGTTCCTTGATCTCCATCAACACTTGAGTTTTTGGAGCATTGAGAGGGGCGTAGCTGTGGAATCTTCCTGGGGGAGAGCTCCGCCGAACTCTGCGGTCCGGGCTTCTCTGCCTACGAGTTCGGGGGGAGTTCGGACACGCTTGTGTCCGGGGAGAGTTCGAGAACGTGATCGAGCTTCACTCGGTCCTTTTTCAGCTGCGAAGTTGCTGGAGTCATCCACCTGCCGCTCCTTTGCGGCCTCCTCGTCCTTCAGCTTGAAGGCTTCCTCTGCTTGGGCATATCTTTCGACCCGAGCCAGCAAATCAGCGAAGTTCTTTGGATACTTCTTTTCCAGGGAAAACAGAAGGTCATTCTTTTGAAGACCGCTCTTCAGGACGGCCATTGCAACTGATTGGTCCAAGTTCTGGACTTCCAATGCGGCGGCGTTAAAACGGTTGACATAAGTTCGGATGGACTCTTCCTTCTTTTGCTTGATATTGATGAGGGACTCCGAACCTCTCCGGAGACGTCGGCTGCTGACGAAATGAGTCACAAACTGGTGGCTTATTTGATCAAAGGAGCAGATAGTACCCGATTTCAGTGCCGAGTATCAATTTCTTGCTGCTCCCTTCAAGGTAGATGGGAAAGCTCGGCACAAGATGGCGTCTGATGCACCATGGAGCAGCATCATTGTTTGGAAGGCCTCCAGGTGGTCAACCGGATCCGAAGTCCCATCGTAGCTCTCAAATTGGGGGAGCTTGAAGTTCGACGGGATCGGTTCCTGCATAATTTTTTGAGAAAAAGGAGGGTCAGTACATATATCCTCACCATAAGCAGGGAGAGCATGGCGGAGCTCTTCGATCCGCCGGTTCATCTCTTGGAATCTTTGATCCAGGAGATCCTCTCGATCGCGAATCTCGAGTCTTCTGGCAGAACGGAGGTAGGGACCCTCCGGGGGTGGAATCGTGATCAGACAGAGGGCTCTCCGCCTTCTGCTTCCCCTTTCTGGGGGATTCAGGGCGACTGGCCCAAGTGGGCCACCTGATCGTCGGATTTCGGAATTCCGGCGATGCTCTTTCCAGCCGCACAGATGCCTGCGGCTACTGCTGCTGCATGGCCTGCACCGCTTCGGTGAGGCCCCTGACCTGCTGAACCAGCAGGTCGAACTGCTCCATGCCGACTGCCGTTATCGGAGGAGCCTGAAAAATTGAAGACAAGACCGGAGCTGGCGGATCTTGCTGGGATCTGGCCATGGAGGCCATAGATCGCCTGGTGGATGCCTTTCGGGGAGGCATCAGGTTGGGATCTGGTCGGAGAAGAAGAAGATGTCGAAGAAGATGACTGGAGACAGTCCCGTTGAGTACTCCTTTAAGAACAAGGGTCCTGCGAAGATACAGCCCTTCCTCTAGCACCAATTCTGTTAGTGTAGAATTTCGCCGATGCCGGAGAAGCTGAAGTCGAGGGGATCACGACCGCCGTCGGGACCTGCAAGGAAAGTCTAAACCGGAGTTGGGGGTGCTCCGACAAGATCCTCCGACGCTCAAGTCAGTATTCTGCTTCAACAGAAATGGAGCACTCGAATGAAATTTTAGCAGAGTTTTGAGATAGTGCTTAGAGCTTAGAGGAGAACGTATCTGGGCGGTCTCTTTTATAGACGGGAGAGCTTAACCGATTGACAGCGACGTCCGTAACTGCCTGGTAGTGGGCCGTTCGGGGTCACGTGGAGTTTGTTACGGAGAGTGGAGTGGTGTCCGTTGTCGTGACTTGCTAAAGAGTGGTGGAGCCACGTGGAGTTTGTCACAGAGAGTGGAGTAGTGTCCGTTGTCGCGACTTGCCGGGGAGTTCGGGCCGGACGGCCGAAGCTCGGTTGGGACGTCTGGTAGAGCGGAATAGCTCTCTGTCTCAGCAATCTAAGAGAAGCTCGGATGTTTCAGAGATTGCTGACGGGTTAACTGTTGTTGGGTGCCTTAGGCGTTGATGCTGCAGACGAAAGTCATCTGCTGTAGAAGCCCGGACGGAAACTTTCTATTGGAGGAATCCGGCTGGAGTCCGATTGCTAGAGAAGTCTGTCTGGAATTTGTTTGATGTAGAAGCTTGTCTGAAGACTGTCCGCTGGAGAGGTCCGGTTGCATGAGGAATCCGACAGAAGGTCGACCGATAGCGAAATTCGGAAGGTGCTATAGAAGGTTGACCGATAGAAGAGTCCGGAAGGCGTTGTGGAAGTTCATCTGCTGGAGGAGTCTGGAGGACACTATTGAACTCCGGTTGGCGCTATTGAAGGTTGATGGTTGGAGAGGTACCGAAGACACTGGAGACGGTCATTGTAAAAATCTAGCTGCTGGAGTCCGTCCGTTGTAGAAGTTTGTCTGGAATCCATTCGCTGTAGAAGTTTGGACGGAGTTCGGTTCTTGCAGAAGTCTAGATGGAGACCGCTTACTGTAGAAACTCGGATGGAGATCGGTTGCCGTGGAAGTCCGGATGGAGATCGCTTATTGTAGAAGCTCGGATGGAGACCGGTTGCCGTGGAAGCCCGGATGGAGATCGTTTATTGTAGAAGCTCGACTGAAGTCCGCTTGCAATAGAAGTTCGGATGGAATTTGCTTACTGTAGAAGTCCTGCTGTTGGAGAAGTCCGGACATTTACGAAGTCCGGAAGAAGCTCGGAGTAAAGTCGATCGCGACAGGAGGAAGTCAGGAAGAGATTCGGAGAGTAGTCGATCACTATAGAAAATCGGCTGATAGTGAAGCCCAGAGAGCATTTGGAGCAGCCCGATAGACGACTGAAGGAGCTCATTATTGGAGAAGTCCGGAGGGTACGGTATGAGTTCGTCCATTGGAAGAATCTGGAGGACACTGTGGAAGATCGACTGCTGGAGGAGTCCGGATGGTACTGTGGAAGTTCGGACGGTCGGAGGAGTTCAGAAAGATGTCGCACAAGGTCGGAAGCCGGAAGAGTCCTGAGAGGGTTGGCTTCTTACGAACTTCGGCTGGAGTTATTTTATACCCAACAATGCCTATCATTTCTTAATGCTATATTTCATGGGAACTGAACAATGATGATGAGGTTTTGAAACACGAGGATTGCATGGTTGCTTATGATAGCATTGATCAGAAATCACATGTTAACTTCAGAGCTCTACTCTTACGAGATCCACGTAATCCTGTTTGGAACTTATAGAATATGTGGCCTTAATAAACTATGGACGGTCTTTGAAGCACGTACGACATTAAAGTTGCTCCTCATGAGCAATTTGAAGACATGATTGCTGGAGGAAGCAAGCAACCAAAGTAATTAGGGCAAGAAGATTTAAAACAACTTATAATGGTTATTGGTGAATGTTCAATGAGTCCGAGTATTGAGAAAACCGTTGCTAGCGAGACAGATCTCCAATTTTGCTTGGCAATAAAAAGTTTTGAGATGGTAAAATGGGGCTTGTAGGAGAATAGACAGGAGATGGGGTGGGATGGCAGTAGTTCTTCCCATTTTCTTCACATAAGAAGTTCCAGTTTCTTCTGAGGATCTCATTGCACATATGTTTCTCTTGCATCCTCTCTGACAGTGAGATCTCTGCAATGGCTGGAAATTTCTCTAGGTTAAAGGCTGTAGATCTGAACACACATGTTCGTGGCATGGGTTGCCTAATTTATTGAAAATAGAATTTTGTGGGCTTCATCCCTTACATCAGATGTGGTGGTGATGTAGTACTTTTTTCCAAAGGTGCTGACATGCTTGATAGGTTATATGGGGCAAAAAAAATATGTTCTTATATCTGGCCCTTTTCAATAGGAAAAGATAGCATCTCCAGTTTTTCTCTACTTTACATGAATTTACATGAAATACCACATTGTGTTTGCATAGTTCCTGTTGTCCATTCTAAAATGTTGACTTCCTCATCCACCCCCTTTCAATGACCGATCCAATCGGGGAGAATAAAGATTTTTCTTAACCACTCAACTTAAATCTCTCAAAAGAAAACTAGAAGATGGAAGAATTGCAAAAGTAGGGCTTAAGTCCTCTTTTCTTTCATTGATTGATTCTCTACAAATAGAGGTACATAACCCCTATTTAAAATAGTGAGCTCTTCCCCAGAACAATTTTAGTAGAGTTTCTCTTTTTAGTTTCTAAAAGAACTTCATAATTTCTAGAAGGATATCTGTCCTTAAACAATTCGGACCAATTTCCTTTCCTAGGACAAAATCTCTAAAAAAAATAAAAAATCATAAAAAATATTCAAATTCTATAGGAAATAGATCTCGACTTCTACATTAACTTTGCTTGTTATTGCTTCGCCTAATTTTTCATGGATTGAAAGATAACCTCTAATCAAAGTCTTTTCCAAAAAGAAAAGTTTGGTTTGACCAATCCGTTTCAAAGTCAAATGATGAAATTTTGGCTTGATTTAGCCCCTAAAAGAGCTAGGCCAAAGTTGACAATCTTAAAAAGAAATATAATTTTAGAAAAAGATCATCTCAATTTGGCATCGTATGATCAAGTTATGATCTCCTAAAATCCGACATATGATTTGGCTTTCTCATATGACAGATCTTGCTTTTGGACCCTATCCAACCTTTATCATAGCAGCCAAAATAGTCCATATCAAGTTTGAGGATTCTCTTGGATCAGAGTTTCACATTTAGGGGATTTAGCTCCCGCTAAATCAAAATTGAAGGTGGAAAAACGTCTGCTTCCCTATCTCACAGTTGAATAGCCTGTGCATCCTTACTCTTAGATCTCAACGAACCACTTGGTCTGCTCCTATATCTAGATTTTGTGATAGGGATGCTTCTTGCTATCCTTCATTGTCGACGGTGACTATGGTGACTTCTGCTCGATCTTGATTTCAATTGATCGGTTGATGGAACTAAGGAATGAGAGTTTGGCCTCTCATGAGTAGTATTGGCTTTCCATGCCATCATCACAAGCTTGTTATGGGCATTAACAAGTTTTGCCAAGGCAACAGTCACAAGATCTATGTTTCTTTGTCTTGGAGGCATTGATCATGAACTCCTTCCATTCTTTTACGAGATGATAGTTCTTCTACCTTCCATAAAAGATTGCATCTCGATCCCAAAGGTACGAGCTTCTAAGGATAATCTGGCAAATATCCAAATGAACTACTCGATGAGTTACTTCATCAATATACCTCTTAGTTATAGCAAATTTGAAGGTATATTGTTTGGTGATCTTCAACCCGATGCCTTTTTGAATCCAATTGAGATGATAAGAATGTGAATGAGGCTTGGTCTACAACCCTAACTTCAGAATTAGATTTTCAAAGATGAGGTTGTTCTAGATTCAAGGATCTAAAATAGTCTTGATGATGTTTTGCTTCACTTAGATCTTCAAATGGAAGAGTTCCTCTCATGCCTCTAGATCTACCTCAATTGCTATCTCAGGTTTTCTTGCCATCCAGCTCAATTTGAGATATGCTTGCTTGAGATTTAGCAACTTCTCAACTTCTATAGCATTGAGATCTGCCTTCTCTTCTTAGGATTGTCATCCTTCGGCTTCTTCCACTTGACTTTAATTCAAGGTGAAGCTTCCAACACTTCTTTTTGATGTGTCCACGAAGGTTGCGATGATCATAATAAATTTTTCGAGTCATGTTGATATACTTCCTACTTTGCTCTTCTTCCCGACCTAAATATCCACTGCTTTTTCTAAACTTGTCTCCCTTATTGACTTCCCTAGGGCTATTTTCCTCCTTAATCCCATTGGCCTTTATGCTGGCTTCGCTTGATATCTTCAATTTTGAGAAGTTTTAGCTCCTTTCGAATGCCCTCGTAGAGATCTCTAACATACTTTAAGAAAACTGCATTGTCGTCGATGGAGATTTTGAAGGAGACTGCTTGCTTGTGGAACTCGGTGTAGTTTTGGATGGATTGATCATATTTTGTCGTAGGTACTGTCATTTGATGCATTGATCCTCCTTATGGTTGATTGGATAAAACTGCTTCTTGATTAAGTTTTTGAATTTGCTCCATGTCAGATTAAAAATATTGTTATTTTTCATGTATGAATTTCTTAAGTAAGAGCATGGCTAGAAAGCTTGAGACAAACAAAAGCTATCTTCTGGACATTGGAGTATTCATAAATAGTAAAGTAGGTTTTTAACTAGTCTCGTTAGTTATCTAGCCTTTGTGCATCAACAGTCCTGTCGTATACGGGGATCTCGATTCAAGCTTCAACTTTAAACAGTTGAAGAGAGATTTTTTCATACCTCGAGTTGCTCATCCTTCTTACTGGATGGAGATTTTCATCTCCAAACATAAGAAATAGTTTCACAACAGGATCTATTGGTGCTTGTGTTTGCACTGAAGATATTGCCAATCTGGAGATGATCTCGATGAGTTGGGCAACCTTCTCCTCTAGTTGTGTGAGACATCTTTTCATCTCATCATCCACCGAGGAAGAACTAGTAGTCATATTCGTCTTTATCCTTCAATATACTTGAAGTATGGATATCCTTCTTCTGATTGCTTGTATTGCTCATGTGTTTGGATCATAAACTAAAGTCTCTAAGTTGTTAAAAGTCAATACTCTGATACCAACTTGATCTGATTTGGGAGAAGAAAGATTTTATTCAACCTACTCAATTCAAATCTTTTAAAAGAAAACTAGAAGATGAAAGAATTACAAAAGTAGGGCTTAAGGCTTGCTTAAGATTGTTGTTGGTAGTAGAGATTTTGGAACTTTTGAAAGTAAAGCCTTCGAAAAGCAAAGTTTTTGGAAGTAGAGTTTGTACAGAAAGCTGTTTGCTGTTTGGCAACTATACTTATAAAGTGTTTTAGAACTTTAACGTAATGTATGTCTAGTAACTAAAATAAGAAAGTACTTTTGGTGTGATAAAATGACAATAAAAAATATTTCATGATATTGTATAATAAAAAATAATATAATATTATATTATATTATTATTGTCACGTCTTTGATTTGAAATCATAAGTCGAATGTCGTGGCAATCGCCGCATATTTATGAAGAATTCTCTCCATAAGCATGCAAGACATCTTATCACGATATCAATGCATCACAACGGAACAGAATTCAAATAATTTATGATTCAACTTGAATTCAAATAAATAAATAAAATTTCATAGTCTTGCAATCAAATCTCAATAAATCCTAATCTAAAATAAAATATTGAAGTCTTCCTTTAATTCGCTCTTCTATATCGAATCTCCGAGTCAAGCTAGATCTCTGAATCTATAAAAACAGTAAAATAAGAGTAATGAGCTAGACAGCTCAGTAAGCAATGATTATTTTGACTAGATAATTCATGTGATAATATGAGTTGCAATTATCAAAACATGGTTTATCAATAATCAATTCATAAACGTAATCAAATTCATTTTTAAAATACGAACTCAGTAATGTCAATATCTTTCAAATATTCATATACATAATCATATATCAGATTTCGAAAATCAATCATATCCAAAAATTTGATTCAAAATAAATTTTACTTAACTCATCAGTTTTTCATTGATCATATTTATATCCTATGGCTAGGCCAGAATACCACACTTATATTCTATGATCGGATCGGAATACTGTACTTATGCCCTATGGTGGGGCCAAAATATCACACTTATACCCTATGGCGGGGCTGGAATACCACACTTATATCCTGTGGTGGAATCGAAAACAGAATCATGAGCTCAGTGTGTCAATGCATAATCCTCAATTGGCAGGATTCCGAACATAGTCGGATTGAGAGTCCAAAATCAATTCGTTTCAAATTTTTTTCACAGCATAGCACATAATTCATAATCAAATTAAAATATGTACATACGATTTCAAATCAATAAATAGTTATGACAATTCCATCTCAATTTTCATTCAAAATATATTTGCATGAGATTCATAAATCACATATAAATCAATTAATAATTTTATTCTATATTCAAAATAATATTATATAAATGAAAGATCCAGAGAAGGTGGATCATTACTTCATGAACGAAATCAATCGATCTGTCTAGTTAGTTTTGAAAGCCTCTCTCAAAGTCTGTCACCACCGTATTAGAAGTCTGTACATCTTGTTGCATAAGAGTATAAATCCTTGGGTCTAGGGTTTCAAATTTTCATCTTTGTTTTGTTCAACTATTAGAGTAGATTGATTCTCAATTCTCTATGGGCACTCAGCTATTTGTGACCTATTTTACCACATCTAAAGCAAGCACCAATAATCCAACGACATTCACTATCCGCATGAGCTTTACTACATCTAGAACATCTAACATTATCAGATGACCTAGAATTGTCACTTGCTGACCTTTTATTCGAAACCCCAGTATTTTTATTACTCTGTTCTTGAGAATCATTCGATCTATTTCTTTTCTTTTGATTTCTCTCTTTCTGCATGTTCTTCATTGACTTTCCTTTCAATTATTAATGCTTTATTCACCACATCTGTATAAATAGTTAAATCATATGGCACTACTTATTTCCTAATCTCTATCCTCAATTCCATCTCAAATTTATTTGCTCGATCATGCTCATCTTCAACCAACCTCGGAACAAACTTGACAAACTCTATAAACTTAGCTTCATATTTCGCAACCGTCATAGTTCTTTGTTTCAGATAAATAAATTTTTATTCTTTTTGAATCCTGACGCTTCGAGGAAACACTGATCATAAAATGCCCTTCGAAAACTCTCCCAGGTGAGCCACTCTCCTTCTTGCTTGTATTTATGTTGCAATCTTTGATACCAATTAAATGCTTTACTTTGTAATAAATAAGTTGCATATCGAATCTTTTCATTATCGCGGCACTCTGAAATAGTGAACATTTTTTCCATCTCCATAATTCAATTATCAGCTTTCAAAGGTTCAGTAGTCCCCTTGAAGGCTGGTGGAGCTATCTTTTTAAATTCTACGATGTTGTTTAGCTGCACCAGCGGCTCTTCATGACCATGCTGTTGTGGTATATCTTGGTGTGTCTGTTACTGTTCAAGTAATTGTTGCTACCTCTATATCACCCCAACTAGAGTTTACATTAGTCGAGCCATGTTCGGTTCTTGATGCGCCATCAGAGTAGTTCCGGTGGAGTCAACGACTCCCACCTGCTGGGGGGTGGCACTAATTGATTGGGGAGTATCATTCACCTGTGGGTTCGATGTCTCTCGAACAGCACTTCGAGCAACTCTTTTTATCTGACATGGAGCCATCTTAACAAGCTTCTCAATTTTTTTTTAAAATCTAATATCCAAAAGTATTTAACCATGATTATTTTCCAAATAAAAATGCTAAATCCTCATATGGCTAGCTATTCGATAATTATCGTTCAAGATCCCTTCACAAGGATCTATCAAAGTCATTAGAGGATCTTTTTAAGAATATGTAAAACTTTAGAAGAGAGGCCATCTAAAGAGGCACTTTTAGAGAGAGAAATTTTTAGAGGGAGAAAGTGATATTTTTTTAGCGAAAAAAGTAGAAAGAGAAAGTGGGGAGAGAAAGTCGGACTTTCTAAAGAGAGATAGTGGAAGTCTAGAGGGAGAGAGGAAAGAGAGAGAATCACTCTCTTTTTCTTTTTTTTCCTTTTTCTTCTTTTTTCTTTCTTTTTCCCTTTTTTTCTTTTTCTTTTTTTCTCGTGGGTTCTAAAACAAGGGACCTTCGGGTCTCTCCATCAAATCGGAGGCCACAGCCGGCGCGGTTGTGGCCGACGGCAGCTGGGGCTGCTGTGGTGCAGCCTAAGGAAAGCCAGACCGTTGGTCGATGGTGACCACCACCGCCAGAAAATTCAAAAGAAAGGGGGGTGAAGACAAACAAAAATGGAGGATTTTGGTTTTCCGATCTTTCAACGAATCTGATGGCCGACGGCGTTATCTAACATCATGGAAGGGAAGGGAAGGGGAAAGAGAGGAGGGTTGATACTTACCTTGGGCTCCGACAGCTTCGCTACTTCGATTTTCGGCAAGCACAGTAAGGGCTTCTACGAAGAAATTTCTAGTGATCCCCGCTAGATAGAGCCTCGAATCTTGATCGGAGGAAGAGGGAAGACCCCTCCCCCTTAAATAGGGCCAAAGGGAAGGAGTTCCACTCCTCATAGAGGATTTTCGACTCCATTGAGTCATTCAGGAAGAAGACTCTCGTAAGGAGTCTTCTCCAATTTTTTTTTTTTGATGCTGCTTTCAGATCCATGCATAAGGATGGGGTATTACAATTATATATTAAAATATTATATAATGTAATAATATAATATAATATTATGATAATTATAATGTAATATAATATAATAGATTATAATCTAATCTAATAGTAGATTATAATATAACAAATTATATTGTATTATTATAATATAATAATATTATATTATTATTAAATATTATTAGATTAGATTATTTTTTTATAATATAATAATACTATAATAAATTGTATTATATGTTTATAATATATCATAATATTAATATGATATGATATAAGATGTAGTTATATGATTTCTTGGTGGGTATTTTGATTATCAGTAAAATTTTATTTAAATCAAAATAGCTTTCCGACATTGGTTAGAAGGTATTTTTGAGAAGAAGCTCCAAAATGAAGTTTTTTCTAAATAGACCTTTTCAGCTTTTTGGCAATGTCAAAACAACTTTTCGATTTTTATCGGACAACATTGTACCTTCTAAAAGTGCTTTTGGAGGGTTAGAAAGTATTTTCTGGCAGTTCAAAAGTTTTGCCAAATAGGATCTAAGTCCTCTTTTCTTTCATTGATTCATTTTTCGCAAACTGAGGTACAGAGCCTCTATTTACAGTAGTCTCTTGCACAATTTGAGTAGGATTTCTCTTCTTAGTTTCTAGAAGCATTTCCTAATTTTTAGAAGGACATCCGCCTTTAAACAATTTAGGTCGAATTCCTCTTCCTAGTTCAAATAGGACTAAATCTCTAAAAAAAGTGATTAATATAAAAAATATAAAAATACTAAAATTCTATGGGAGATAGATCTAAATTTCTATATCAACTTTGCCTTCTATTACTCCGCCTAATTCTGCACGGATTAGAAAATAGTCTTTGACCAAAATCTTTTTTAAAAATGAAAGATTCGGTTTGACCAGTCCATTTCGTTTCCCAAATGATGGAATTTTGGCTCGATTTATCCCTCTAAGGGCCTGGCTCAAAGTTGTAGATCTTGAAAAGATACCTAATTTCAAAAATATTATCTCAATTAGACATCATATGACTAAGTTATGGCCTCTTAAAGTTTGGTATGTAATTAGGCTTCCTAGTATGGCAGGTCTTGTTTCTAGATCCTATCCAACTCTACCCATCGTGATCAAAGTGGTCCACATTAAATCTGAGGATCCTCTTAGATCAACGACTCATGGTGCTTCATCTCTTTTGGTATTGAAGACCACCAATTGGATATTTGGTACCAAGCCCAAGAGGAACAAAAATGTTAAGTTTATGACTTTTGTGATGCCTTCCACCATTCTTGACTGGTACAGCCTCCCCCCAGTTTTTTATTATACAAGGACCCTCTATCAATCAGCTTAAATTACATTTGAACCATTCATCTGCCTCAGTTGATGTGCAAAGTTATAGCACTTTATATTGTTTATCTTTTCTCCTTCATCTGGGTTCTCTATTTTATATACCAGCCATCTTAAAGTAGGCAACACCAAGTCTCCTATGCTGCCAAACCATGGAAGTTTGGATTAATGAAAGTTAGTATTACTGCTTTTGGTGGGGAATTCCTTGGATGCTCTCCGATGTTATTGTCTCTTGATTACTAGGATATCAAGTGGAATTTCGATGCAGACATGTCTGCCCATCCCTACTACCCATGCTCTGTTCATAATGAGCATAGTACAGAGTCAATTAAGAATAAATACAATATGTCACTAAAATAATAAATTTATAAGCTTTATCTGTGTTAGCAGGTCGATGATATTGTGGGCACTTTAGCTCTTTGCCACTATTATGACAAGGACACTGTGGCTGCAGTGGTTATTGGAACAGGCACCAATGCGTGCTATGTGGAACGCACTGATGCAATTATTAAGTGTCAAGGCCTGCTTACAAGTTCTGGAGGCACGGTATCTTTTGTTTGTAACCCGAGATAAAATTACTGCATTGGCAGAATGACTCTGTTAGTTATGGTTCAGATCTGCTTATCTATGTCAACTGCATTATTATGCTGATTAGGTTGTCAACATGGAATGGGGAAATTTCTGGTCATCACATTTGCCTAGAACTTCTTATGATATTGCTCTAGATGATGAGAGCCCGAACAGTAATGATCAGGCAAGATCCTGCTACTTTTTTATGCTTATGCACTTGCACTTTTTCAGCTGAGAAATATTATGACAGACCTTTCTAGCTACAGGGTTTTGAAAAAATGATTTCAGGAATGTATTTGGGTGACATTGCAAGAAGGGTGCTTTATAGGATGGCACAGGAGGCAGATATATTTGGAGATGATGCTTACAATTTGTCAATACAATTTATCTTTAGGTATGTGACTGGTGGTGTACCATTACATTAAATCATTGAATTCTTTTTGCACAAGATCATACCTGCAGCTTATTCCTTGTCTATGATTGACACTTCCACCTAATTGTATTGCTTTTTTGCATATTCTTTTAAGTTTCTTTGCTAAAGATTTTATATGACCATTCCAGGGGAAAAACTGTTTTCCAATGCCGTTTGTATGATTACTTGCGACTGTTTTCATGCTTATTACTTGACTATTTTCATGCTTATTTTCTGCTTGCATTTTTAAAAACATAATATGGCCATTCTTTGAACTATTTCAGCGTGTTGTTATTGAGAAACCCCATCTGATCATCGCTATATTTACTCTCTCTCTCTCTCTCTCATCTCGTCTGCACCACTCTTTGCTTACATGCTTCCATTTAAGGCATATTTTTGTGTTGGGTAAATTACAATGACCTTGCTCAAAGTTTGAGGTAATTATAGATTCCCACCTAACATTTTGGAAATATATATTTTACTACCTAACTTTGCCATATACATGATACCTAACCCGCTATGAATATTTTTCTGTTAAATAAACTACCAATCTATTTGATAATTTTTACTAATATCATCACTATCTAATTTATGTGAGTCTTAAAATATCTTATAATTTTTTTATTCTTCAAATTTTAATTTTTTATATTTGATCAGGAGGTTGTGTTTAATTCTGAAATGTTAGGTGGGATCATGTAATTACCCCAAACCTCGAGAGGGGTCACAGTAATTTACTCTTTTGTTTTATACAGTGCTGTAGTTGCATGTTTCCATTGAAGAACCTTTACACCATCTTTTTTTGAAGCCTGTAACATAGGTATCAAGTTATGTTCGTCACGTGCAAGGATGTCAAGTCTAAGCGGCTGTTGTGATGCCTAGCTATACTGTACCTAATACATATATACGAGACATTCTCTCCATCTGGTACATGACCTTGAATCATTAGTATTTAATAGAGCAGTTATTTGTCTAGGTAGAATAGTTTGGCCTTGTTTCGCATCTTCACTTATGCCTTCCCTGGTGCATAGCTGATATTTCTTCTAGCATGAGTGGTGTTAAATGTACTTTCAGAACTTTTTCTTAATAATTAGTCCTTAATCAACAACAAATAGAATGCCATATTTAATTATTACTGGATAAGAAGTTCTAAAATTATGGCAGTGACAGATGAATTCTTGTGTCTAGCATGCTATTATTGTTCTTGCTATTTTTATGATTCGCACCACAAGTGCTATTTCTATGTTAGTCAGCCCTAAGCTTGTTGCTTATGATTCCTCATATGAATTTCAAACTTGAGGTATTGTTTTTAAAGATGGAATAATGTGCATCATTTGCTATTATGAGGGTCACGGCATGTCGTGTACATGGCCATGCTGCAGTGATGATTCTGTCAGGACAATGCCAAGCATATGGAACAAGTGATAAAAACATGTACCCCACAACCCTATTTTCCTTCTACTTGTGGGCAAAGGCATCGTAATAATGAAAATCACGTTAAAACATTCAAGAGATACAACATATGCATGCACAAAATCAGGCTCCAACATCCTCCCCCTAAAGTGGGTCAAAAAGGGGGAAAAAAGAAGAGAGAAGGGGAAAAACTATAACATGATGGTTCTTGTACAGAAGTTACCCAGGAGGAAGAAGGAAATAACTATTGATGTGTAAAGACCTTAACATGATAGGGAGATCAATCCAATAAGGTAAGGATTTCTAGCCAAATGATGATCATTGTTGTGTGCATGGATACCAATGGATTAGACTGATAGTGACATAAAACATATTTTGTTTTCTATGAAGAAGTAGTGGGGTATCAAAATGAAGATAGGAGGAAGCGCAGAGTGAGTAGTTGTCCATATAATAGGAATTTTGAGATTGAAAAATTAATGTCTTTTTTGCGGGGTTATCACATTTTGTCCTTAACATGGAAACCACCTCAGTAAGAAACAACGGGTGAGATAATTTTGAGTTCTGTGGAAATGGAAATGAGTTTATAGTTTATTTTAGTTGTATTGCAGTCTATCTTGGGACTTGGATGAAATTGGTCGGGGATTTCTTGAAACTTGTATGGTTATGACTTATGATGTGTACTATTATATCTGTAATTCCTGTCTTTAGCTTATTGGCAAGAATTTCTATTTGTTTGAATAATATGTTTGTGCATTGACATATTTATAATATTACTTTATGTAACCATTTTGGTTAAATTTAAGAAGCATTATTTAGACAACTTTTATAATGCATACCAACAAAAGATTATTTTTCTAAACAAAAACATATTTTGCTTAGTTCCCATGTTTTTGATGATTTAATTGATCCCTTCATAAATCATTTTCAAGTACCTATCAATTTTGGCTTGAAAAATAAATGGATGACTTGGAAAATGAAAAATATCTTGGCTACAGGCAAGGCAAATATGAGTATTCTGAAACTGAACTCTCAAATGTTGAAAAAGCAATAGATATAAGAAAACCATGTATGAAAGAATAGTTGGAATGACTAGGCTTGATTGTCCAAGGAGGAAGTCCTCATTTGCAAAGAGGGTGCACTTTCTATGATGTTTATGCTAAGAATTCAGTGGGAGAAGGCATAGAGAGAAGTTTCGAGGATATCATATTGTCCATGCTTCATAACCAGTGAGAATGTGTGCTTGGTCGCCAAACTTTGAAGAAAAGATTCAACGAGGATATCATATTGTCTATATGCTTCATAACCAATGAGAATGTCTATTAGTAGCAAGAAAGAACAAAGTACCCATTCATATCATATAGTATTTACAATATTTACTGTTGGTGGATTATCAGCATTGAAAGTGCTCCATGCAAAGTCATAAGTTCCATTGATTCAGCTGTCAAGTTGAGACGGCTGTTGAACTTTTGAGGTGAATTTCATTCATTATCAACTCTACCTGCTTGAACAAATAGAGTTAAAAGAAACACGAAAGTTCAAATTATGGTCAATAAAATATATGCATGTGCCGCAACTCAAAATGTGCTTGTGCATTTAGTCCATTATCACAAAAGAAAATATGTAGTGATTTTGCTTGACTTGGAACGGATAATTGACATGTGGAAGATAGGTGGTGCTTGCCTGAGTTTTACATAATTGATCTGGTAATGAGATGTTCAAGACCACCATCATTAACTTGCAGACAAGTTGTAACCTGCTTTTATAAAACCCTATAGAGATGAACAATGATGTGACTTCTCTCAGCACACAATTTCATAATCATCATAATCATAACCATTTAGACTTTTCCCGACTAATTGGATCAAGTTTACAAATCCTTGTTGCCAAAGCATTCTTATCTCTGATGTTATTCCATGTTTCTGCTTATCCTTTCAAACCTCTCTCCATGTTAATTCCGGGCTTTCTTTTCCTTTCTTACAACATTCAACATAAACTACCTACCTCTTCTTATAGGAGTCTTTTTCAGATGTTTTTAGTATATATCCATCAGGGTTAACCAAACCATACTGAACTGGGCAGTTTGGGCCATACTAAACAAACCGGTCAAGAATGGAACGGTTTGGCCAGTCGAGACAATTTGGTCCCAAAAATAGACCCCTTGCCCCCACGACCCCTTCGAAGGCTTTGACCCTTCATGTGTTCTTCCACCCTGTCTCTCTCCTCCCCCTCTCCCACCCCCGATTCCACCATGTTCGACCAACTCCACGACCGGACAAAGGTGGTGCCCCCCCACCCCCCTCTCCCTCTACCCTCTCCCCTCATTCTCACCATGGTTGGAGCTTCGAAGCTCCAGGTACTATCGAAATAAGCCCTTAGAGTACGGGTGCAGGGATAAGTTTCTGAGGAGTTTGGAAGTGCTTGTGCTACCATAAACATAAGATTCTTATTACTGAGGTCAGAAATACCTTTTTTTTTTTCCACATATAGAGGGAATTATGTTTGTTGCTTGGTATTAACAAAGTTGATATCTTAGGCGCTAGAGGTGCCTTGAGGAAAGATGAATATTTCACTACAACTGGGCATTTACTAGATAAATAATCCAGTGTAATCTCAGGACCTCACTGCATGGACCGTGGAGAACTTATGAATGTTTCTTTTGAAAGATGTGTTCATCTGTGTTACCAGGGATTTGAGATGCTAAAATGGTGTAAATCAAAGGTATCCTTTTATTCATGGTGTTATAATAATGATAATTAAAAATGTATGTCACTACATTGGATCAGTGGGTGGTATTGAGTTCTTTGTATCAAATTGAAAACTATGAAGGTAAGTGGGTAGCTGCTATTATGTTTCTTCAGTCTTAAAACTGTTGTGCAGGCATAGAATGTGCATTAATCTTGGAGTGCATTACAATTGTAATTTCGGACCCCTTTGCAACAATTGGTATTGATACAAATGAAGCTATGCTCATGTTTTTGCAGTCCATCCAACAAAAGCTTTTGTGTAGGTTTTATATATATATATATATATAATTTTTTATCTGGATTTTACTGATGTTGTATCATAGTAATCAATGCATTTTAGCATGTTGCTATTAAGTTATAAACATTAGCATTTTTTACCATTTTTATCATCTGGTTTCAACAAATTAAAATTTTTTAATCTTTCCTGATTTCCCTTCTCAACAATCTAGGACACCCTTGATGGCTGCCATGCATGAGGATGAATCTCCTGACTTGAGAGAAGTCAGAAGGATCCTGACAGAAAACCTGCTGGTATTTTTATCAGTTAAATCAGGGTGTTGTTCTTTTGCATGCATCGCTGATAATATTCGGTTTCTAATCTTTTCACTAATGGATGTTACTTCAGCTGCCTCATGTTTCACTGAAGGTACGAAGGCTTATAGTAAGAGTGTGTGACATAGTTACCCGAAGAGCTGCCCGATTGGCTGCTGCAGGTATTGTTGGAATATTAAAGAAAATAGGACGTGATGGGAGCGGTGGAGTTGCAAGTGGAAGAACTAAAGGCACACCAAGGAGAACGGTCGTTGCGATTGAGGGGGGTCTTTACGCTCATTATTCCATGTTCAGGGAGTATCTAAATGAAGCTGTTGTGGAGATCTTAGGTGAGGAGGTTGCCCAAAATGTTGTTCTCAGAGTTTCAGAGGATGGATCAGGAATAGGAGCCGCTCTCCTTGCAGCAGCATATTCATCAAATTGATAACGATTCCTATAAATGTGAAATGTGTCTTTCTGTGCAAATGTAAAAAAAAAAAAAAAAAAAAGGTTTCATATTATAAAGTTGGTGTTCTGCAGTATCTCCGGGCCTCTTGTGGCTTTCTTACCGTGTCACCTTGAGCATTTCGCCTTGTAACGTCAAATCCAAATGACTTGCTGAAGGTCAGGTTAGCGAGAGGCTGGCATAATGTTGGCATCCAGGTCGGAAAAGCTCAACAAGCCCTTGTATCTTTAGGAAGCGAGTTTGATGCAGCGGTAATTGTATATACTCGTTCTTGCGTCGGTGGTGGTCTTCTTTTTTGAGTCTGGTAGGAATGAAAGAAAGGGCTAGGCACTTACCATCAGTTTTTGAAGACCTCGAAATACTGGAATCTCTTTGGTATGGTTTACAACTATCTCTAACCCTCTCCTGCTTGCTACCCCCATCCCGCGAGTACACCTGCAGATCACAACCCCAAATAACATAAACCCAGCGGTATACTATTTAATTCAGCATCTCCGTGGGCAGAAATTACAGCTGAATTTTGGATGACCAGATATTGCCACCTGCAGTTCCAATAAGGGTTAGGCTTGCAGTCTTCATTCGCCTATGAGCTCAGGCAGGAAGATAGAAATCATCACGCATGCTCCTTTGCAGCACAAGTTTTACTAGGAATTTTCTGCAACGAAATAGATGCAAAATATAGGGAGGCCAGAATTATTAGGGTCGCAATTGATCGTTTTTTTTTTTTTATATATAAAAAAGTACAGCTTGATGCACTCAAGAGACATCTAGTCAACCACCATCGCTGCATACAAGCAAATGTAATGCTGAATCCTGCTGCTGGGTTACAAAATTTTAAACAAAACTATCATTATCACATCAATTAACGTCTGTTTTTGCCCTTCTTTTTCTCTTTATTCTGGAATGAAGACTTCTTCCTACCCTTATTGTGTGAATTATACTTGTGAACTTTCTTCAATGGCAGCTTCTTCACAGATAGGCTATTACTCTTTTTGACTCTGCAGGCTGGCTGAGGAATAACAGGCATCAGCATCAGATCATTGTCTTCGCAGGAAAGTTCACTAGTGGTCACTCTAATTGTTGTAGTGCCATCTTCATATGTCTTTGTTTCTTCATGAGAAAAATAATAGCACAAAAAGTCAGAATCCTATTCAACAGGGAAAAAAATCATGATGGCAAAAAAAAAAAAAAAAAAAAAGGCAAATTGGAAAGAACTTCCAACAATTCATGATCACACTATGATATATTAATTTATATTTAGCAATACACCTGAAACTGATCCAGCAATGTCCGTTTCATCTTCTTCGCAATCATTGCCATCATCAGCTCCTGAATCAGAACCTGCTGGATTTTCTGAAGAAATAACTCTGCCATACAGGGCCAATTCTCTCTCTTGTTTCCGCTGCAACAAACAAAAGATCAATATTACAAACCGTACAAATGAGGCATGATAAAATTTTGCATGACAGCTATAGCAACATTCCCTTATTAGCAGAAACCAAAGACCTAGGCAGCCACCAGATTAGGGTCTCCAGTCAACGATCACTACTACAAAGAGCTTACGTCCATAGCATATTTAGAAGCAGGGAATGTTGAACCATGCCAAATCAACAAGTTCGGGCCATACTGAAATGGATCAGTTGGCTACTACCATGGTTAATCATATAAAAACAGTCCACCCCCCTTTGAGTGATACGATGGCTAAAATCCCTCCTCAATCACAGCTTCAGCTTTATCCCTTGAGGCCTAAACCCTAATCTGCATCACCGGTGCTCGAAAATGATGCAGAAGGATGACAACACCGCTGCCAACGAGGTTCTCAAAGCCCCAGGTAGGTCTCTCTCCCTCTCTCTCTCTCTCTCTCAAAACAACGCTCTGTGTCCTCCATGGAATAGGACGGAAAGGGAACAAAGCATATAAAATCTTTTTTTTATTTGCAAATTTTGAATTGAAGTCGACAAATCATTTACTGACCGACATCAGTTCGAAATTTGAAAATAAAAAAGAGTAGCTTGAAACACCACCGAACAGCATGGTGCAGACCTGTATTGTGCCAAACCAGTCACCGGTTGATACACCCTTCAATATCAGTTCGGCAAACCTTGTTTAGAAGGGTGACCTACAACATCTAACAAACAAAGAGTAACATCTCATTCAAACAAATAGATACTCTTGAATAACTGTGATTTTCATCAAATTTCCCAATTAGGCATTTTTAAAAAAAAGTTTGTCAAGATTAGTAGGAGAAAGCAACAATCCTTTTCTTGTAAGCTCATAGGGATCCATCTCAAACTTTCACATTGTCCGAAACTTCCACATTGCAGATATCATGAACTAAAATCAAGTAGGAACATATAAACATCTTTACTACTGCCATTGGGGATATCAGTTGCAAGCTGGTCAGCACCTTCACTCTGGTGTTCCCACTTTATGCTGTAAGCTCCAACTTTTCTATCTGGTTACTAAATCCCTTGTTATCTCCCTTACACGGTCTGGATTCTGTCATTTCATTTGCTACCCTTTCATAGACTGAGAATATATCAGAAAGAAAGTTATCTATTCTTCTGATTAGCCACTTGAGACCTCTTTAGGGCCATTGTTTTGGTCTTCGGAGGATCTGTACTAATTGCCATCCATAAATATGCTCCCACAGTCCACTATCATGCCAACCAAGCATTCTGAAAATAACCCCTGCTCCTGCAACTTCTTTCCTTGGAAAAAGGCCCTTCCGCAGATGGTAAAAATATTTATTTGGTATATCATCATGACTGAAGAAATTAAGTTTTCATTATTCCAGAATTAATCGGCTAGAAGAATTGCTGCATTACATATCTTAACCATTCAACTAATGCCAAAAATGGGGCGTCCTTATACCAGGATTTGCATGGATATTAGAACCTTTTTGGGCAAGGCCTTGGTTCAGGCCTATCATCTAAACACCAAACAAATTACTAACCATTCTTGCAGCGTGTAAACTCCAATATTCTAATCACTCTGCATCCTCAGAATACCATTGAGTACTTGGGTACACCATCTAGCAATGAAAGATGTCAAAAATGTAAGGTGTCAAAGTTAAACAAACATATTCACAAGGGCTTGATTCAGGCCTATTCAAAATAGGATCTTCTAAGCTCCAATACAGTCATTGACGATCCTCACCATCCCAATGAACCAATCATTTCACATGATCAAAAGTATTGTTAAGTACTTCGATACACCATTCAAAGAACAAAGATGTCAAAGATGTGAAGTGTTAAAGTTGAACAATATATTTGCAATGACCTATTCAGTATGTGTTAAGGATATTTTATCAAATTCAAATAGCATGATTGGATAGGAAAGCAAAGCATAAACTCCCATGAAAACATGAACATAATTCACATCATGACCTTCAAAAGGAGATCGGAAGAAAGAAAGAAACAAAAAGAACAAAAAGTATATCAACATGGATACTTGAAAATTCGCCTCAATGCTGAAATGCGCATCCAAAGTAATACCTCATTATAAGGAGAACCAACTTTCAGTCTAAGCTATTTTAAATGCTCAAGTAGCAAATGGACTCAAAGATTAAAAGGAAAAGCACAATCTTTCTTCATTTGTAAACCATAGAATAACAGATTAAGTACATTATAGATACATTTCTAGTGAGATTTAGGACCAGAAAACATTTCATTGATGCAACAATATGGACATGATGTCTTCCCAGCTATTTACTGCAAAAGCGAGCAAGCACAAAGTTGTTCTGGCTCATTAGATGAAGAGGGTCTCTTTTCTACATTTTCCAGCACATGGTAATTAACAAACTGCTTATAACACAACACCCACCACAAAACCATAAAAAACAAATCAGATCGTCCATTGATATAATGTTTTGGGTGACAGCTCATTCTTCTCAATAAGAAGCATCAAACCTCTCTAGATGTAATTTTTCATTAACTTCACCACATGTATTTATCTCTATTTTATCGTTATATATCTATCTCATTCAAACCCAGACGGCCAGACTCAAGATCATGCTTCAAAAATTTTTACTCTGTAATTAATGAAGCAGCACTATGACAATAGCAAAAATAGTCTGAAACAAAAGCAGTAGATGCTTCCTATGTGAAGTGTAAATAATCCATGACATGATATAGTTAAGGGTAGACTAAGGTTCAAGTTTTTAACATCAAGACGTACCAATTTTGCAATCAATGCTGTCCTAAGATGCTGAAATCTTTTTCAATCATCAAAGACTCAAAGTTAACCATATCATTTTACTTCTGAACATTAAATTTAACCCTTTCTAAAGAACTATCTTATCTATTCCTAATTTCTCATGGTATACTTGATTATTTACCATCACACAGTTGTCTTGAAGCATATAGACATTTCATTCATCGACTTTCTTAATAGGAGCATCTCCTTGCAAATTCACATGATTCAAATCATTAGTTTAAGAAACAAATATTGATCACCTTAGTGTATATCTTAAGTATCGATTTTCCAAATAGGATTACAATATTCATTGGGTAAGCTTTTATATGGTGCAAGCTCAGATGCCTGCAAAATCTGCCTACCTGACAAGCCTGGTTTGGGCTAATGATGAGAAAAGAGGTAACAGCAAAGAGAGCGGGAGAGAGTTTGGTTGGGGGGGTTCTTGGAACCAGGGATGACTTGATCATGCAATACTAAAAAAGAAACATGGATATAGGAATCCTTTCTTCTGAGTTGACATATAGCATCCCAATTTCCAAAAATTGCATAATCCATGGTTTCCTGTCCCAAATACTAACAACTTCTCAAGATCAGCACATGTTGGAATTCTCCAACAGATGAACAATGCAAGCAGTAAGCCAGCCAAACAAGCCCTACCTGAACTGACTGATTCAAACAAAGCTCACTTGAACTTACTAGCAACAGAACATGAAAGTATGCGATAATTATTTCAAATTAGAGATAAAAATGTTACTACTTCAATTAACAATGTAGTAATCATGGATCATATTATGATCTGAAATATGTCTGTCTTGTGACAACATTTTCTTTGGATAATACAAAAAGGTAATTCTCAAAATAAGGAAATTAGAAGTAAAAGATAAAATGCTACTATAAGAGAATCATTCTTTAATAACCAATAAAATCAACAAGCTAGTCAAAATACTCCCATTGTCAGACATTCTTTTTCAAATATAACTTATTACATCTAAGGATCTACAAAGGATATGCATGTGGGAGGCCAACCTTCTTACGAGCCTCAATACGCTTCAATCTCTCCTTTTCTTTCAGTTGTCTTTGAGCTTCTTTTCTCCTTTTCTTCTTTCGCTTGTGGAAGCCAGTAACAAAGTCCCTGTCACATTAAAATTTGGTTAAGAATATGTAGAAGAAAATAATCCTGCAAAATAACAAGTTGTGAAGACTTGCCTATCACATTCAACTTTAGCTAAGGAGATGACAGTGATGATGACAGTAGTGAACCTTAGTAAATGTTCTAAATTTTTGAATCTGCGACTATCAGACAAGAGGGAGGCGAACTTGATGATAATGATGTTTTCAATGTTTTGAATCTACAACTATCAGAGAAGAGGAAGGCAAACTTTACAAGTAACTCAACTGTTACATAATATTGAAACTTGAAACTTGTATGGAAAATAAATTCTCAATTAAAATCTGCTAAAGAGCTTTTGTGAGCTTCTTCATCTAACATTAAGGCCCCCTGAGAGAGAGCTTCAAGCCTTCAACCAAATCTTAACAAACAACAGTATATTCACATTACGAATTCATTCAAATATATATATATATATATATATATATATATATATATATATATATATATATCGCCGATAACAGGATCTATATATCTGTTGAGTTTTGGATGACAATCATACAATATGTTAGCTCCAAGAGAAGTAAAAAATTAGCAGCAGATATAGAACGAAGGTAAATCCCTAAATCATTGTTTTCCAGTTACCAGAAAACTGAAAGTACAACCCCTCGGATCGCCATGAAAAGAATCATTCCCAATAGTATAATAATTTTTATGGTAAAACTAGAGAAATATGTTCTCATCATATAATAACTCGTTTTTTCTTGGCTTTTTTTCTTTTAGTTCGATTTCTAACTGCCCATAAGAAGGCAACGCATTCACGATGGAGAAAACGACGTATATGGGGCATAGTGAGATCTCTAACCATCTTCCACCAGGGTTTCTCACGACCCATTAGGGTTTATATAGATATCTATACCAAATAGAAAAAGAACTAATTCGCAGGGAAAAAATAAAAAAAATCATGGAAAAACACAAGAAAATTACAAAAAAAAAAAAATTCTTTAAAAAGAAAAAAAGAAGCAAAGGGGGGGAAGGAGGTGCCTTAGCTCCTTGTCGTCGAAACCGACGGTGACGCCTTTGTTCCTGAGAGACCTCTTCTTGATGTGGCGCGGGACCGAGACCGTGGGGATTTGACCCACCACCACTCCCTCCTCGAACTCTTCATCTTCCTCCATCCCTCTTCAACGCCGCTCAGCCTCCGTCCCCTCGCAAAACGAACAAGTTTAGCTGCACCAGCGCCGCTTTTTGCGGAGTGTGAGCGACCGCTGCAAACTTGGTCGGGTTAACCAAGGAACAGTCGGAACCCAACCTAATGTAATTTGGCGTGGCATGGGCCACAATGTGCCGAGCCTCCATTGAATTAGGGCAGGGTACTCCATCCATACATGCATAAACAAACAAACATATAAAATGCTACAGGTCTAATTATGGAATTAAAAAAAAAAAAAGAATTCCATGTTACATGGCATCTTGGACTTGGTGCAATTCACATGATTAGCTCGCATGATACGCAAAATAGTTCTTGTGTGCAGCATGAAATCTCAATCTCACATAATGATGGAACTTTTCTTTTTTTTTTTCCCTCTCTCTCTCTCTTCTACCTCCTTTTCAACTTTCAACCAAAGGGTTCAAAACTTGGTCTAAGTGAGCCTTAGAATTTTTTAGTAGTAATGATAATGCTCCGAAAATCCAAACTAAGTACAGAATCCCTGCTAGACATGATTTGAAAACCTTTTTTTTTTTTCCAATTCTTTTTAAGAACTAGTATGGATGGAAGCTTGTTAAGTGACGATGGAAATGAATCAAAATTTTTTACATCAACATAGGAGACCTGCCAATTCTTAAGTCTAGGTTATATTCAAAACCCTTTTTTTTGGTAATTAGATGTATGAAATTAAATTAAATTAAACATTAATTGATACATCAATATGAATTAGAAAATAAAATATTTAGAAAGTGAATAGGAAGATCAACCTAAGAAATCCGTAATATTAATCCTATGTGGTTAATCACATAAGATGTTATCCAGTCAATAATATTATTAGTCTTTCTATAAATATGTGAAATACCATTATATAACAATGAGCTCATTATTTTCTAACAATTCCATAATAGTGGATGCAAACCACTATCAACAAGAGATGGATTCGATGTCCGCTGACAACCATCATAGAGTCACTCTTTATATAAATTTGTGAAGCCCTCAATATGTATATGGCATAATTCAGTTCCTCCCAGACTGTATGCAATTCTACCATTAGAACTATGGTATTAAAATCCTAACATCACTAGCTGCAATGAATAGACTATTAAACTTTTGATATAAAAGCTTGAACTATTAGAAGCATCTTTTTCATGTACCTTGCTATCAAAATTGATCTTGAGAATACGGAGAGTGGTAGCTTTCAAGAAAAATATATTATTTGTAAAGACGCAAAAACTATAAAAAGAGAGCCACATATTGCTCCTACTATCAAAAATCCCTCTATAGCAATTGCCTAGAGGAAATCATGAGTGTGGGTGGAAGTTTTTAGAAAAATCAATATAGCACTCTGTGTCATACCTTGGAAGTTGCAATCATTCCTTACCAATCAAATGTTATAAGCAATGTAACAAATTAGAATGATTTCTACCTTTTTATCATTGCTAAAAAAACTCTATTTAATAGTTTGTAAAAATTCATCCACGTTTGAGATGAGAAAATAGATAAATTCTATAATGAAGCTTGCTACTCTGCAATGAGGTATGACATGAAATTAAGGTTCTTTTATCTTTGGGAAAATATCATAATAACTGAAATTATGAAAACTATGCCAAGATAATATACCCCTGCGTGGTAGTCGATGCTATGCTAATTTTCAAATAAATAGAGCAACCCTAGGATGGACCTATAATCTCCAGACCCAAGCAATATTCTAAACTCGTTGGGGTTTGGATAGTGTTGCTGCTTGTTTTAGCTGAAGTCGAAAGGTGGGCGACTGGGCCTTGCGCAGTGGTGCTAGAATGACTTGTAAAATAAAATCCGAATCGAGGATTTTCGCTCCGATAAGAACCCTCCAACGCTTAAGTCAGGAATCAGAGAATAATGAAAGCAGTAACTAATTCTCTAAGAGGGGTTACTTATCGGATCCTCAAGACTTTAGCTATTTATAGAGAATATAGCCCAACAACTATGGGAACGTACGGTTTCGAGGTTATCAGATTGTTGGATTGTTGGACGTGCTGTTAGTGAGTGAGATATTCTAGCCCTTATCTGCTCCCACGAGATATGAAGAGTTGGTTACATCCGAATTTATCCACTCAGGGTGGATAGCTACTGCACGTGTCAGAAAACTGATAGGTCGAGGTAATGGAGAAAGTTCACATGATAGAAAGGCCGCATAGCAGACTGGATGCAAATAGCTCAGCTTCACATACCTTAACTCGGTGCTTGGGTCGGCAATCACGACGATAGCTCGCTAGCCTGAGATATTCCATGATAGCCCATTGATCTGAGGTATTCACAATACCACTGTAACACTATTCCTTACTTCTGAGTTTGAGAATCAGACGAAAGGAGTACCTCTGAAGTCGTACCTCAGATCTGGAGATCTGCGCTCTCATGCTTTCACATGTTCCCTCAATATTTAAAATTGATGACGTCAGTCTGATAGGCAGGGCTTGTTGTGAATGATCACGATTGATGGGACCACTCGTATGGCAGTCTTCTCGAGAATTTAATTTCTCCAGTGGTGGCTCTTTGTCTTCTCCATCTCCTTTAAATTTGCCTTTCGAGGGCATTGAGGAGGCAACTGCAATCCCCCTTCGTTTCAGATTTTCGCTGTGGCTCTCTGAGGCAAGATGAATAAAGAGCTCTTGAGGCAGCTTGAAATGGCATCAGCCCGAAGGAGGCAGGCTAAAATTCTATCCGCTGGTCCTTTGGCTCCAGTGGGTGCTGATGTCAAGGTTCCGACCAATGAACCAACTACCATGGCCGTAGAAAATAAAAATCTCCTTCTGATTGCCAGGTCCACAATTTCTCCATTGGAGGCTGTGGTGAAAGCTCCACCTGAGGGAATTTTGATATAGAAAACTCCGATGGAGAAGCCACAAGTGATGGATGTAGTCAGTCATCCTAAAGAAGCTCCGACGGTGACAATGGAGATTGGAGAGTCTTCGGAGCAGGTGGCTCCTATCAAATGCCTTCTCCAGATTGATTCTCAAGCAAGTTCTTCACAATCAGTGCATTCTATTCTGTCTGTGGTGGAGAATCTCAAGTCTATGAAAAAATTTTTAAGAAACTTTCTTTCTCCTGTTGAAGGACAGTACCTAGACAAATAAAGGACTCAACTGTGGATGATAGGTGCCCTTAGGTCTCTCATCCAGGTAAGGAGTCTTTGGATCTTTCCTTTTGACCTCCGACAGTTTGCTGCATTGAATAACCTTGGTATAAATTTTGTACAGGTTAGACATTATCTAGCCAGCTTCGTCGGTTCTATCTTTGAAGCTTTGACATTAGAGCTTACAGCGGTGAAGAAAGAAATAGATTGACTGAAGTATCTTTTAGAGCAAGAATAAGCATCCACCATCGAGTTGACCAATGAAGTCAACTCTTCTAAAGATGCCCTCTGAGAAGCCCAAGAAATGATCAACCGTCGAGATGATGAGTTAAGGAGGGCTAAGAAGAGAATTGAGGACCTTGAGAGGCAAAGATTCAAGGTCAAGAGAGACTGCCGTCGAGCTCGCAACGACATAGAGCGCCTAAAGAGGACGCTCGAAGGAAGAAGGGGTCGAGACTCTATACCTCCTGAGGTTCGTTCTCAAAAGAGCCCTAATAGAAGCTCAGCCAAGAGGGTCAGAATCTCAAACAGACTGGGCCATAAAGAGAAAACACCTCAGAGAGATGAGGGTTCCACCTCCAAAAGAGTTCAGGTGACTTAAGAGCTGTTTGCACCTTGGAGTGAACTTCAGGAGGCCCTGACAAATGTAGAGTACCTGAAGGAGAAGGAAGAGAGAGAAGGCCAGGCTTTCCTCCACCACTGACTCTTAGATCAGGAGCTTCTCACTATAAATGCCCTCAAGAGGATAGATCGGTTGATGAAGAGAGGAGCCGAGATCATAAACTAGGCCTGCAAGATAGCATTCTCCGTAGGTTTCGAGAGGTGCGAAATAATGGCTCGAGCGCACCTCCCTACCGACAGTGTCGAGCTTCTACAAGCTAGTTTTTCAGATGAAAGTTTGAAAGCCATGATAGAAGACAGCACTGAGAGATTTGTAAAAATATCTCGATGCATTATTGAGACAACTAAAGTCGATGCGGCCACCTAGACAGAGAAGATTGCCGGTGCTGAGGAGGGCTGTGTTGAAGTAAATCACTCTGATGGCACTCTGAGGCAATGATGTATTTTTTCTTTTAGAATCTAAACTTTGTAATCATTTTGATTCAAATGAATAAAACTCATTTTTGTTATTAATGTTCATTGTGTTTGAATGGATGAACGCAAATTGCATTTCGAGCCATATTGGCCGAATTCCGATCCATATCAAAAATTTAGTTATGATTCAAATCATAAGGCATTATCTAAGCCACAATCCGAGCTATAATCCGAGCTATATGACTCATACCTGTTGTGCAGATTTTGAAAGCATCGGGATTCAAATCACCTCCACGTGATAGGTACCATCGTACGTCTCTTCAAAAATGGTGCAGGACATGATTTGCCTGTCACTGGTATTAGCTACCATATCGATGGTAGGGACTATACCCAACTAATGACTGCCACACGTCAAGCATCCGTTCAAATCTTACCAGTCATGCCTCCTACCATTAATACCCTGAGAGAGCATTGCTTGAAGATCTTCTGAGTTTGGATTTATTTAAACCCTCGGTGAGATAGGATTCAGACTTCTAGGATTTTTGTTTGTCTTTTTCTTTTACCGTAGGTTCTCCTCCTTCATCTTTCACCTCAGTTTCTTTTTCTGTGAGGGAAAATGGCTTCTGGAGGCTTCGAGTTTACCCCGCTGGAATTTTGGTCTGAACTAACAAAGAAGGATATGGTATTGCTCCATGAGCAGTTTCAAATCTCTCTGATGTTCCAACTAGAAATTCTGGGACTGAATGATCGAGTTTGCCATCCCCTCCAGGTTGGATAAGCCTCTAGAAAAGTGCTTCTGAGCTGGTTAAAGGCTTCCTCTCCATCTCTTTTTTATAACTTTTTTTCAATTTCTTGAAATATCGTCATGCTCGGTAGTTCCGAACTCGTGGTGGCAAATCTGTGACTTTATCATAATGTACATATTGGCTGGGATTGATCCCAGCATCATATTTTTTCGCTCTTTTTTTAGTTTGAAGAGGCATCCTGGATCACGCAGGAGGTGGTATGTATCACCATGAAGGAGGAAGAATATTCGCCCATTGATCCAGGATGCTCCTTCTGCTGTCCATGGCTGGAAAAAGTATTTTATCTTTGTCTCTGAGACATCAGATGAAGATTGGGGGCTCGTCGTTTGGGATGAACCTCAAGAGGATGTATTGAAAGAACCCTCATTAAATCAATGCCTGAGGTAGGAGTAGGTCAAGACTCTACACAACTTTAAGGTCTCAATGCTGAAAGAGCTTCTATCGGTACAGACATTATTCAATGTCGGCATGAAGCAGGCCGGTCCCCAAGGTGTGCATGGGTTGCCTGCCTCAGAGCCGTTCGCTCTTTTTTCTTCTTCTTTTTTTTTTTTTTTAAATGCTAACCGCTTAACCTCTTTGGTTACAGAGATGGACCCGAGCTTGCTAAAGAAACTGGAGCAGAAGGCCCACCGCAAGAGGGTTGCTGTGCCTGTGGGTGGTCAGAGCACCCGCATCAAGATCAAAAGTCCCTCCATGCCATTGACTTTCGGGTAGAGGGACCCAAACCCCCTTCTGCCGATGACTTTAGGATTGTAAGGGTTCACTCGGACTGAGCTTCTACGATCTCTGATGGGGATCGAAGGAGTCAAATAGGTCGAGCCTCCAAGGGAGCAACTCTGAGCCTATCGAAAGTACTTATGAGCCTACCGATCCCTCAAGTTGTCTTCTTTCCCCAGAAGAGGCATCAACCAAGGCAGTCGAGGCTTCTAGGATAGCACCAACTGAAGTGAAATTTGAGTGCAGGGGTAAAACGGTAATTTTAAATTTTTTCAAAATCACTATTTTACAGTGAAAATTATTAATTAATCTAATTAATTAACATGTGTTTACCCTATACTAGAATCTAAATATGATATATAGCATGCATGCATTTAAATTTAAAATTCAAATTTTTACAGTAAATAATTTACTGTTATGTGTTCAGAACATATTACCTTTGTGCGGATAGTTGATTACCATAATTTGATTACTGTCGGAAGGATCTGATCATCACAACACAGTCACACAGTGTGTCTGGCCTCTGCGGATCGTCCACACGAAGCTCCCGATCTGATCGGCTCCTCAGAATGCTAGTTCATGACTGCACCTTTTTGATAGCCGATGTTGATCGAACTCCTTCGATCGATGTCTGCCAACTTCTCGGATACTCCAGATCATCAGTAAAGATGGTAGAGAGGTTGATGATGCTCTTCCTGAAGTTTGATGGGCTCACGACACTCGTAGCTCACGTTCTCACTTTTCGAATCCTAAGCCAAAACCCTAGGGTACACTCCGAAGAAACTAGCATCCACTTGTTTCTTTCTTTTCTCTTCTTTTCTTTTCTTGTCTCATACAAGAAACCTCTCTCATGCCACTCTTTTTTCTCAGATATCCCGTGTGCATGCTCTCTCTTATCTTCTTTTTAAAAAGATGCAAGACCGCATCTTTGCAGCGTTTTTACCGCGTGAGAGGATAAAGATAAGTGGTTGCTCATTTGAATTCAAATCGAATTTGAATTCAAATGCCAACCAACTCATTCCTATCCACTCTACACGTGAGAAGAGAAGGGTGTGAGCTCTCTTGTGCATGGAGAGTTTACACGAGAAACTCTTTCTCGTGTAAAGAAAATGGCGCACAAAAGGATAAGGATATGGCACATGGGATTAGTTATCCATTTAAATTCAAACACCCTTTGAATTTGAATGGCTAACAAATCATGTTTATCCAAATAATTGGCGCACAAGAGTGGGCGTGGGAAGGCCTTTGTGTGTGAGAAAATTTACAAGAAGTTATTTCTCGTGAATTCAAATGGATGCAGAAAAAGTGAGGTGGCGCAGGGAGTTGAGGTCAAGGTGGTTTCTAATTTTAAATCAACCTAATTGAATCAACTTAATTAAAATAAGTTAGGTCCAATTAGACTAATTTAAATCCAACACAATTAGGCTTAATTAGGCTCAATAAAATTTTAATCAAATCAGAAATTGACTAAGCCCAATCCCTGATCAAATCAGTGACCAAACCACTTCGACGATTAGGTCAACACTTAACCTAATCGGGTCAAACCCAACTGAATCCAATTCAATTGGACTTGATCTAAAAATAATTATTCAATCAAATTGAGTTAATTAGTGATTAAATCATTAATTAAATCTCTTATAAATACTGAGTCCAAATCCGATGGGCAATCGGATATCAAAGTCCATCGATTTGAAACTTTGATCGAAGAGTCCCAAACCAGTGAGACTCTTGACCTTGGTACCCAAAATGTGTGGGACTCGTGATCAGAGAATCCTGATTCTCGATCACAGAGTCCCAGACACGTAGGACTCATAGTCCATGAGCATTAAAACTTTTCATCGCCATCAGATCAGATAGGAACCTCTAATGTGTGTGACCCCGCAGGTTCGAACCTAAGCCGGTAGCACAGGAACCAATTCTTGTACTAATCGAAGTGACCATCTAGCAATGGTACCCGATGTTCGGATAGGTCGAATAGTCACAATCACAATATTTAGAACCTACGTGAATATGGTTACTATATAATTCATCCCTTTTGACCTCTGTGTTTAGGACGACTCAGGGTTAAACTGTCAATCCTAATTAGATCATCCGAATCGTGCTCAACTCAAACAGTCCTGTAACTCTTCACTAGGACTACCCTGGCCAAGATTTTATAAAATTAAAATACGACTGTACACAGCTCCTGAACTGGAGTGGTCAATCCCATCTTGATACACGCACCGACAAGTCAAGTACTTGACTACACCCAGCAGCCTTCCATCACTGAATTAGAAATTCAGATAGTCCAGTGCCTAAGTGCAGTGAGTTGCTTGCAAGTCACCATGACGGTCTCAAGTCGGAGGGACAATTATACCCATATCCCATCGGAGTAAATCTTGACAGCAGAAATAGCTCTGGAGTCGGTCACGTTCAGTACAGATGTACCCTTACATCTCACCTGTATGCCATACCAGTGTCTCCACACTCCTTGGTTAAGAGGACAACTAACCTATATGGTACACAATGACCTATGCTTGATAAACGTTATTGTCCTTGGTAACAACGTATCATTTGATCGCGAACAGATTTAAAGACTAAACGATAAATCCTCCTTTGTCGAGTCTAAATAGTCCTAAGGACTTCACCACAACACAGGAGTTCATTAGAAGATGAAATAATTTGTGATGAAAAATATTAAAATAATTTTTATTAATTTATAATTCATATACTAATACAAAAAGGAGCACAACCGTCAACAGGCTGACGATTGACTTTGGAATACTATTCCCAACAATCTCCCACTTGGCCTAAAGCCAATCGGTGCAGTATCTAATACCCATCTTCGACTTGAAATCGTCGAACTCCTTCACCGCAATGGCTTTAGTGAATGGGTCGGCCAGATTCTCCTTTCCGTCGATCTTCTAAAGGTCGATGTTACCTCGATCCATGATTTTTCGGATGAGATGGTAGCGACGCAGAATATGCTTCGTCCGCGAATGTACCTTTGGTTCCTTCGCCTAAGCAATGGCTCCAGAGCTGTCACAGTAGAGCAGAACTGGACCAATAAGGGAGGGTGCTACTCTGAGCTCGGTGATAAATTTTTTCAGCCACACCATTTCTTTGGCAGCATCTGATGCAGCGACATACTCTGCCTCGCAAACTGAATCAGCTACTGTGTGCTGCTTGGAACTCTTTCAGCAGACAGCCCCACCATTAAGAGTAAAAATAAATTCCGACACACTCTTGCTGTCATCGTGATCAGACTGAAAACTAGAGTCTATAAACCCTATAAGTCTCAAGTCTGATTCACCATAAACAAGCCACTGGTCCTTAGTATTTCTTAAATACTTCAGGATGATTTTAACAACCTTCCAGTGATTCTCTCCTGGATCAGATTGGTATCTACTCACTACCCCTAGTGAGTATGCCACATCTGATCGTGTACATGTCATGGCATACATGATAGATCCCACTACCGAAGTATATGAAATTCTACCCATACGCTCGCTCTCTTGAGGTATTGTCGGACAATCCCTTTTCAAGAGAGAAATTCTATGGCCTATCGGTAGATAGCCTTTCTTAAAATTCTCCATGCTGAACCTCTTCAGCATAATATCAATGTACGTAGATTGGGATAAGCCAAGCAATCTTTTAGATCTATCCCTATAGATCCTCATCCCTAGGATGTAGGAAGCTTCTCCCAGATCCTTCATGGAGAACTATGATGACAGCCAAATCTTTATTCCCTGTAATGCAGGGACATCATTCCCGATTAAGAGAATGTCATCCACATACAATACAAGAAATATCACTACTGGACCATTGGCCCACTTATAAATGCAAGGCTCTTCTCCGTTCTTAATGAAGCCATACGTCTTGATCGTCCTATCAAAACGTATGTTCCAACTCCGGGATGCCTGCTTAAGTCCATAAATGGACCTCTATAGCCTGCACACCTTAGACTCATCTGTGGATGCAAATCCTTCAGGTTGTATTATATACACCTTTTCGTCCAGCTCTCCATTTAGAAAAGCTGTCTTCACATCCATCTGTCAAATTTCATAGTCCAGATGGGTAGCTATCGCAAGCATAATCCGAATGGATTTGAGCATTGCCACAGGAGAAAACATCTTGTCATAGTCTATACCATAATGTTGACGATATCCCTTGGCAACCAGATGAGCTTTATAGGTTTTCACCTTTCCGTCTGTGCCCCTCTTTCTCTTGAAGACCCACTTACACCCTATGGGTTTTACTCCTTCGGGTGGGTCAACCAATATCCACACATCGTTGACCTTCATGGACTCCATTTTGAATTTTATAGCCTCTAGCCATTTCTCAGAGTCAGGTCTCTGCATTGCATCCATGTAGGTGATCGGATCCTCATCATTTTCATCAAGTTCGATAGGATCACCGTCCCAGACCAAGAAATCATAGTATCTATCCCGTTGATATGGTACTCTACCAGATCGCCTTAAGGGTGCAGGAACAATGGGCTCCAAATTTGATCTAACCAAATCCGATTCAGGTTCAGCTTCTTGTGTCGATTTTTTTCACCTGCCGAACTTCCTCAAGTTCGACCTTAGAGGCAACAGTCCCTTCACCAAGGAACTTCTTTTCCAAAAAGATTGCCTTAAGGCTGACAAACACCTTTTGCTCATCAGCTACGTAGAAATAATACCCTTTGGTCTCTTTTAGGTACCCTATGAAATAACACTTGTCAGACCTATGTCCAAGCTTGTCCGTGATTAAACGTTTAACATAAGCCGGACACCCCCAAACTCTAAGGTGTGAAAGTACTGGCTTACATCCTATCCATATCTCATATGATATTTTGGTTACAGACTTACTCGAAACCCTATTTAGAAGGTAATAAGCTGATTCGAGCGCATATCCCCATAGGGAGATCAACAGACCAGCAAACTCCATCATTGATCGAACCATATCCAACAAGGTCCGATTCCTCCTTTCAGATACACCATTATGCTATGGTGTTCCAGGAGGAGTCCACTGAGAGAGAATCCTATTCTCCCCAAGATATGTCAGAAACTCATTGGAAAGGTATTCACCTCCTCGATCAGATAGAAGAGTTTTTATATACTTCCCAGTTTGTTTTTCTACCTCATTTCGGAATAGTTTGAACATTTCAAACGACTCCAACTTATGCTTCATTAAGTAGACATACCCATACCTCGATAGGTCATCTGTGAAGATTATGAAGTAGAAATATTCACCTCTTGCACTTGAGCTCATGGGTCCACATACATCAGAATGTACCAGACTCAAGAGTTTACTGGCTTGCTCACCTTTTCCAGTAAAAGGTGACTTGGTCATCTTTTCAAGAAGACAGGACTCACAGGTTGGAAGTGATTCACAATTACGTACTTCAAGTCTTCTTGAGCCAACTTGTTTATCCTGTTCTTATTGATATGACCTAGCCTACAGTGCCAAAGGTAGACTTTTGACACATTATCTATTCTAGGATATTTATCGGAGGTTTGAACCACATTAACAGGCTATGATAGTAAGTAAATTCTATTATTTAGTTGTCCAACAAATATTGTAACATCATTCAAAATGATATTGTAAATATTTTTTTTTATTAAAAATTCATAACCGTACATGGCCAAAAGGCCTACAGAAATAATATTTAAAAAGCTTGGACAATAGTGACATTCATTCAGAATTACATTACGAGAATTGATTACAAGGTTCATAATTTCTAAAGCTAGAACTGGAATTTTGCTTCCATCTCCGACATTCAGGAACCTCTCACCTTCATCAAATCTCTTACTGACCTGCAGACTCTATATCAAATTACAGATATGATAAGGGCTTCCGATATCCAATACCCAGGCAGCAGTATCACAAATAAAAAAGTTGCAAGGTGTTATCATATAATTATCTTCCTTCTTCTTCAGCCTGTTTGGGTCCAGGGAGGCAATGTATAGAGGACAGTTTCTCTTCCAGTGCCCCTGCTTCTTGCAAAAGAAGCACTCTACCTGGCTCTGGTCGGGCTTGCGCTTCTTGGTCTGACCCTGTGCTGACGTTCCAGCATGTGGCTGTACCTTCTTATTCTTCTTCTTCTTGTTCTTCTTCTTTTTCTTAAAGGGAAGACGACCAGAAGAAGACCCTCCCACAATATTCACCGACTCCTTTTCGAGCTGATGGTCTTTCTCAAAGTTCTGCAGCAACCCCAACAAGCCGTGGTAGTTCACTACAGGCTTTGTCATCCGAAAATGAGTAAGGAAGGGGAGGAAGGACTTGGGCAAAGAATTAAAGATTGCATCCTTAGCGAGCTGCTCGTGCAAGGAAAAGCCTAGTTTACTTAGGTGCTCAATCATTTCGATCATATACAGTACATGATCAGTGACTAAAACCCCATCCCTCATCCGAGCATTGAAAATGGCACAACTAGTTTTGTGCCTTTCAACATCGTCAGGCATGTCAAAGGAGTCGTTCAACATTTGAAGCATCTCCTGTGGCTGGGCGTTCTCAAACCTGCGGCTGAACTCATCATTCATTGCCGCCAGCATTATGCATCGAACGATGGTGCGATCGTTGAGCCACTTCTGATAAGTGTCTCGGACCGTCCCTCTAGCATTCGGGGCTGGCTCCTCGGGTGTCGAATCCATTACTACATAAAGGATCCGCTCATGCTCAAGGATGATTTTCAATTTTTGATTCCAGCTATCGAAATTAGGTCCCATGAGCTTGTCATTATCTAATAATGATCAGAGCGACAGGGTAGTGGCCATAGCTGCATAAAAAAAAATCAGACCTCATTAGTATATAAATTATTAATACTAAAGACTTGAACTTTAGTCTAAAGTTTCTCCCAGTATTTTTACGAACTAGTAGCTTCAACCTTCAATTCGAAAAATTACTTTAATTCCTTAGTGGGTACTAGAATCCACACAGACTACACATGAGCCCAACTTTGGTTGGTCAACCCATGTGCATCTATGGGTAGGTTCATAACCAGTTGTTTCTCTAAACAACTTCTAGTAATTTATTTTGCCCTAGAACCTAATCAGTAGGTTTTGGCCTCCACTGAAAAGATCTAGTTAGGTCCAACCATTAACATGACTTGATTTGATGAATCAGACCAATAAATGATCAGACCCGACTTTGACCGACCAATCTGACCACCATCAGAAAGACTCAACCAAATTATCATACTATGAATGATAATTCCATTAGTCAATAAGCACCAGGCCTTTGGGCCTCCAGTGATTATTAAACATATGGACTTATTATCACTCACTTAATGGGAGGCTATGACTTAGTTATCACTATAACTTAATCATTTTAGGGACCTAATAATTTTTGAAGATTTTTTATGAAAGGATAGAAGAGAAAAAATTAACCAGCCAATTTCAATCCTCCCACTGACTTCCCCAAGTCAGCTTATAAAGGATTTAATTAAAGCCGGCATTAGGAGCACCTAAATCAGTCACACTGATTTACCTAATGACATGGGTGAGCCCTAATCACCAAGTGATCTAATCAAAACTTAACTCACCAGGTTGGCCAGGTAAGTGAGATCAGTGGTGGAGATATGCTATTAACTCGTCAGAGATCGAATCAATGCGAGTAGCTCCTACTTAAAAATCACTGGTCAGACTGTCGAACTTACCTTAGACACTAACTGGTTTATTAGTTTTAATTTGATCAACTTAGTAAATAGGATTCCACCGCATAGCCATGAATTAAGTCCTTCTTGGTCTAGTTAAAGATATGGACCCATTCAACTGCAACTATTGGAGTTGAGTCTAGAGTGTCCTTGACCTAATCTAATTCAACTTTTGATTAGATTTGACCAATTACTCTAATTTAGTTCATTTCTTTAAGCTAACCTTAGGTCTAACCCAATTATGGACCTAATCCATCTAATCCATTGACCCACAAATTTATGCAATTGTCATAGGTCTTAATTCACAATTCTAGACCAACTAGACAATACTTAATTCTTTTAATTAAGTATTTGGACTGATGGGTCAGGATTTGGTATTTCAAAAATAATTTTCAAATTTGAAAGGTTTTATTTTCTGTTCATCAAATGTGTTGACTCATTTCACAAACAGATCAATATATTTCATAAACAGCAATCCTATTGCTAATAACAAAAAATAACTCAATCAAAATAAATCATGAATATTTCTTTAGATCTAATCTAACACATTCATGATAAATTTCATAATTGAACCTTTACAATTAATTTTTTTCACTGCTTCATCTGCATGGGATATAATTACAGCGGCACCCCTACCACCATAGGAGAACCCCATCGAATGGGAGGAGAGGGCCTTTAAACCCTATTTTTCTCCTATGATCGGACGACCATGGCAACCAACCCAATTAGACTACTTGCTACTTGGATCTAAATATACCAATTTTAAAATTTAAATTTTAAATTTCAAATTTCAAACTTTTGAATTTCAAATTTTGAATTTTAAATTTTGAATTTCTAATTTGAAATTTCAATCAAATTTTAAATTTTAAATTTTAAATTTTGAATTTCAAATTTTTGAATTTTGAATTTTGAATTTCAAATTTTAAAATTTAAATTTTAAATTTTGAATTTCAAATTTTCAAATTTTGAATTTCGAACAACTTTCAAAATTTTAAATTTTAAATTTTAAATTTTAAATTTTAAATTTTAAATTTAAACTTTTAGATTATAACTTAATCTACGTATGCAAATGTATATCATATTTTAGAACCTTGCTCTGATACCATTTGAAGTGAAATTTGAGTGCCGGGGTAAAATGATAATTTTAAAATTTTTTCAAAATCACTATTTTACAGTAAAAATTATTAATTAATCTAATTAATTAATATATATTTATCCAACACTAGGATCTAAATATGATATATAGCATACATGTATTTAAATTTAAAATTTAAATTTTTACAGTAAATAATTTACTGTTATGTGTTCAGAACACATTATCTTTGTGCGGGTAGTTGATCATCGTAATTTGATCACCGTCGGGAGGGTCTGATCATCGCAACACAGTCACATAGTGTGTCTGGCCTCTGTGGATCATCCACACGAAGCTTCCGATCTGATCGGCTTCTCATGAATGTTAGTTCGTGACTACACCTTTTTGATGGCCGATGTTGATCGAACTCCTTCGATCGATGTCTGCCGACTCCTCAGATGCTTCAAATCATCAGTAAAGATGGTAAAGAGGTTGATGATGCTCTCCCTGAAGTTTGGTGGGCTCACAACACTCGTAGCTCACGTTCTCACTTTCCGAACCCTAAGCCAAAACCCTAGGGTACACTTCGAAGAAACTAGCGCCCACTTGTTTCTTTCTTTTCTCTCCTTTTCTTTTCTTTTCTCATGCAAGAAACTTCTCTCACACCACCCTTTTTTCTCAGATATCCCGTGTGCATGCTCTCTCTTATCTCCTTTTTAAAACGATGTAAGACCGCATCTTTGCAGCGTTTTTACCGCGTGAGAGGATAAAGATAAGTGGTTGCTCATTTGAATTCAAATGCCAACCAACTCATTCCTATCCACTCTATATGTGAGAAGAGAGGGGCATGAGCTCTCTTGTGCATGGAGAGTTTACACGAGAAACTCTTTCTCGTGTAAAGAAAATGGCGCACAAAAGGATAAGGACATGGCACATGGGATTAGTTATCCATTTAAATTCAAACACCCTTTGAATTTGAATGGCTAAAAAATCATGTTTATCCAAATAATTGGCACACAAGAGTGGATGTGGGAAGGCCTTTGCATGTGAGAAAATTCATGAGAAGTTATTTCTCGTGAATTCAAATGGGCGTAGAAAAGGTGAGGTGGCGCAGGGAGTTGAGGTCAAGGTGGTTTCTAATTTTAAATCAACCTAATTGAACCAACTTAATTAAAATAAGTTAGGTCCAATTAGACTAATTTAAACCCAATATAGTTAGGCTTAATTAGGCTCAATAAAATCCTAATCAAATCAAAAATTGACTAAGTCCAACCCCTGATCAAATCAGGGACCAAACCACTTCGACGATTAGGTCAACACTTAACCTAATTGGGTCAAACCCAACTGAATCCAATTTAATTGGACTTGATCTAAAAATAATTACTCAATCAAATTGAGTTAATTAGTGATCAAATCACTAATTAAATCTCTCATAAATACTGAGTCTAAATTCGATGGGCAATCGGGTATCAAAGTCCATCGATATGAAACCTTGATCGAAGAGTCCCAAACCAGTGGGACTCTTGACCCCAGTATCCAAAATATGTGGGACTCATGATCAGAGAATCCTGATTTTTGATCACAGAGTCTCAGACACGTAGGACTCATAGTCCACGAGCATTAGGACTCTTCATCAGCCATCAGATTAGATAGGAACCTCTAATGTGAGTGACCCCGCAGGTTCGAACCTAAGTCGGTAGCACAGGAATCAATTTCTGTACTAATCGAAGTGACCATCTAGCAATAGTACCCAACATCCGGATAGGTTAAATAGTCACAATCGTAATATTTAGAACCTACATGAATATGGTTACTGTATAATTCATCCCTTTTGACCCTTGTGTTTAGGATGACTCAGGGTTAAACTGTCAACCCTAATTAGATCATCCGAATCATGCTCAACTCAAATAGTCCTGTGACTTTTCACTAGGACTACCTTGGCCAAAGTTTTGCTAAATTGAAATATGACTGTACACAGCTCCTGAACTGAAGTGGTCAATCCCATCTTGACATACGCACCGACAAGTCAAGTACTTGACTACACCCAGCAGCCTTCCATCATTGAATTAGAAATTCAGGTAGTCCAGTGCCTGAGTGTAGTGAGTTGCTTGCAAGTCACCGTGGCGGTCTCAGTTTGGAGGGACAGTTATACCCATATCCCATCGGAGCAAATCTTGACAGCAGAAATAGCTCAAGAGTTGGTCATGTTCAGTGCAGATGTACCCTTACATCTCACCTGTATGCCATACCAGTGTCTCCATACTCCTTGATTAAGAGGACAACCAACCTATATGGCACACAACGACCTATGCTTGATAAACGTTATTATCCTTGGTAACAACGTATCATTTGGTCATGAACAGGTTTAAGGACTAAACGACAAATCCTCCTTTGTCGAGTCTAAATAGTCCTAAGGACTTCATCACAATACAGGAGTTCATTAGAAGATGAAATAATTTGTGATAAAAAATATCAAAATAATTTTTATTAATTTATAATTCATATACTAATACAAAAAATAGCACAACTATCAACAGGCTGACGATTGGCTTTGGGATACTATTCCCAACACCAACTAGCCTGAAGCTTGAGGCTTCGGCTTTGGAGGATTACAAGCTGGCGCACAAATTGTTCACCGAGATGCTCCTTCCAATCGATGCAAATAAGCTATTGGTCTCATCACGTGGGGCCATAAGGAAAAAAGCTGTGGAGTGCTTCATCCAAGTAAGATGAAGCTCTTGCAGTATTTTATTTATTCTAGGCATACGCTTGTGATATTATTAATAAGAGACTTTCTTTCTTCAATAACTCGCCCATTATCTGAATGGATGTATGGAGCACTCCGACGAGGTTTTGATGGAGGCGAGAAAGCATAAGACTGATGCCAAAACACTAAAAGCCACAAAGGATAAGGCTGAAAAGGAGACTGGAGAGGCCTCCATGAGAGTTGATGTTGCCACTAAAAGGGCTGAAGATGTTGAAGCGGCCCTGAGAGAAGCTATAGAAAAAAATTCTCGACTACTAGGCATCCAAGAAGCACAGACAACAAGAATAAAGGAGCTTGAGGCTCTCCTAAAGAAGAATAAAGCCTCAACCGAGGCAATAGATAGAAAGATAGCAGAGGCTGCCTCAAAGGTCATTGAAGAATTTTGAATGTCAGAGAAGTACAACGACGAGAAGATTGAATTTGCTGTTGATGCTTATATTGATGGAAAGCAGCTGGTCAGAGATAGGGTTGTTGCCAAGTATCCAAAATTAGATCTGAATTTTTTAAATAAAGTCTGGGAGCCCCCTGCAATTGACGCATCCCCAATGGACACTCCCACACCAAATGCTGCCTTTTAGATTTTTTGTTTTTTTTCTTTTGTACTTGGACCTTTCAAGATCATTGTAAAACTTTAAAGAAATGAATAAAGTTTATTTTTCTTCATATTCTCCTTATTACATTTATGCTCACATATTTTTATTCAACACATAGTCGAACTTGATTCAATCCCGACTTTAGAAATTTAAATGAATATGTTCCAACTTAGGGGAGATAGAACTATTTCGAGTGAAGAAACTATGATAAAAATAGTTTCAACAAAAGAATCCTGATTCTGAACAAAGAAAATTTGAGTCCAAACAAAGGAACCTCAGTGACTATAGTTCCGAACAAAGAAACTTTAGTTCCGAACAAAAAAACCTCAGCATCAATAGTTTCGAACAAAAAAATTTTGGTTCCAAACAAAGGAACCTCAGTGTAAAATTTCAAACAAAAGAACCTCAGTGTCAACAATTCTGAACAAAGAAACTTTGACAGCAACAATTTTGAACAAAAAAACTTCAGCATCAACAGTTTCAAACAAAGAAATTTTGACAGCAATAGTTTTGAACAAAGAAACTTTGATTTCGAATAAAAAAACTTTGGCAGCAATAGTTTCGAATAAAAGAATTTTGATTCCGAACAAAGGAACCTCAGCAGTAATAGTTTCGAATAAAGTAACTTTGGTTCTGAACAAAGGAACCTCAGCAACAATAATTTCGAACAAAGTAACTTTGGTTCCAAACAAAGGAACCTCAGCATCAATAGTTTCAAACAAAGAAATTTTGGCAGCAACAGTTTCGAACAAAGAAACTTTGATTTCGAACAAAAGAATCTCAGCGACTACAGTTCCGAATAAAGAAACTTTGATTTTGAACAAAGAAACCTCAGCAATAATAGTTTCGAACAAAGAAACTTTGATTTCAAACAAAGGAATCCCAGCATCTACAGTTCCGAACAAAGAAACTTTGGTAGCAACAAAGGAACCTTAGTGTCAATAGTTCCAAACAAAGAAATTTTGGTGGAGCTCGTTGGACAGGAGCTTTGGCCTTTTATACCATTTTTATGTTCAAACACGAGTTGATGAATCCAAAAATTCATATATATATAACAAAATAATATTACAACATCACTAATAATACATGCGTAGATTGATCGAATCCATGGTCTGGAGAGTAGAGTCCTGTCGAGGTGCTTCAGTCGATAAGTCTCCAAGCATACCACTTTGTCTACGGGCCTTTTCAATTGGGTGATAGCTTTTCTTGCTCAGTGGACTATGAAACTTCAGCTCGTCGTAACACCAGGTCTCTAGCTCAAAATTCTTTGACCTTAACCTGGGTGTTATAATACTTAGCCACCCTTTAGAGATAGACAGCCATTCTAATGGCGGCGCATTTCCTGCTTTCTTCAATCAAGTCGAGGTTAGTTCGAAGCCATATTTAGTTGGTATCTTCATTATACTACTCGACTCTAAGGGATGGAAGTCCGAACTTGATGGGTATAACTGCTTCAGTCCCAAATGCGAGATTGAAAGAAGTTTCACCGATTGGGAGCTTTTGAATGGTTCGATAAGCCTATAACACATGTTGGAGCTCATCTGTCCATGACCCCCCTATCCGATCCAATCTAGCCTTTAAGTCCTATAAGAGAGTTCTATTGGTTACTTCCATCTTTTCATTTGGCTGTGGGTGACCTATCGATGTGAAGCGATGTTCTATTCCATAACTTTCACAGAATTCGCAGAGTCGAGCACCACTGAATTATCTATCGTTGTCTGTGATCAGTACTTTGGAAAGATCATACCAGCAGTAATAGATTTTTCAATAAAATCCTTCACTTTTGCTTTAGTTATATGGGCCAGAGGCTCAGCTTTGACCCACTTTATGAAGTAATCGATAGCCACCAGAAAAAATCTGCACTGACCTGATGCATGAGGAAAAGGATCAAGAATGTCCATTCTCCATGAAGCAAACAACCAAGGGGCATTGATAGGAGTCAAAAGTGTTGTCGGCTGATATTAAATATTGAAATTTCTCTGGCACCAATCGCACTTCCTGATGAAATTGCCTGCATCTTATTGCATAGTGGGCTAGTAGTAATCCTGTCGAAGAATCTTGTAAGATAGGAATCTATCCCCTAAGTAATTTTCGCAGATTCCTTCGTGAATGTCTCATAGCACATAATCAGTCTTGGATAGGTACAAACACTTCAGAAGAGGTAGAGAAAATGATCATTTGTACAATTTGTCATCATACAAAACATAACAGACAACATATTTCTTTATCTTTCGGGCCTCCCTACGATCAGATGGTAGCTCATCCGACCTTAAATACTTGAGCAGAGGATCAATCCAACTAGGTTCCTTATCAACTTACTGGACAACAAGAGGCTCTTCGAGGCTCAAAGATTTTAATACCTTGAAGTAGGTCTCTTTTTCTAAATCAGTGGGCAATAAGGCTGCTAATTTTGACAGCGCATCTGTCCTAGCATTCTCCGCTCTGGAGATCTGTTAAATATCAAAACTCAAAAAGGATAAAGTTAAACCCTTTACCTTCTGAAGGCATCTCTTCATGTTTTCCTATCGGGCCTCGTATCCATCCTTGATTTGTCTAACTATCAGTTGAGAGTCGCTGAAGACCTTCAGATGTTAAGCCCCTGCTTCTCTCGCAACTTTAAGACCAGCAATCAGAGCTTCATACTCTACTTTATTATTCGCAATTAAAAATTTGAAATACAGAACGTACTTCATCACATCACCTTCAGGACCGATTAAGATAAGCCCAACTCATGATCCTGATGCATTCGATGAGCCATCAACATGCAAGATCTATAGCTCCTCAAGGTCAGATCCCATATCTATTTTTTCACTTCTCGAGCTTTCTCCAGCTTTTGAGCTCTCTCCATTTTTTGAGCCTTCTCCACTCTTTGAGCTATGTTCGCTCGGAATGTTGCATTCAAAGAAAAATTATCCAATCTGATCAGATCATCAGGGTGCATCTGAAAAATTTTTTTTCTGAGGATTACATGACAATTATGAATTATCTTATTCATAGTAGAATAGGGATCAAAATTCTTAAAAAAAACTTGAATCCGAAACGTCACGAGGTTGGAACGTATAGATCTTTTACTTCACATGCACACCAGGTTCTGTAGGGAAGAGAGATGAAGTCCTCAACATTAATCTTCGGAAGAGAAGTGAGAAATAGGGAGGAGATCACATCTCCATAGCCTTGAAGGGGTTCTTCACACCAAGAGCCAGCACCCCAAGAAATCTCATGTCAAGAAAGAAAGCAGGCATCCCAAAATCAGCACCCCTTATTTTGTTTGTCGCACAAAACAAACCTCTTTTTCATTGGTATTTGGTTTCCTTTTTGTCGCACAAATTGAAGCATAACCAACCAATAGTTAGGTGTCTCCCCTTAAAAAGATGTGGCACATAACATCTAGTCAAAGTCCCAACCGATTAGGACTCCTAATCCAACTATGAAGCCGACTTAAGAAAGGATACCAATACTCACGTGAATATCCTTCACGCATGCACGGAAAGGAGTGGAAATAAATCAGCGACCACTCCCTATTGGTCGGCAACTTCATGAGATAGAATTTCAGACAATTGGGACTCTAAGGATCTAATCCAAACTAGATCCAATCTAAGTCTAATTCGAACTGGATTCAAACCAAACTAAAAGAGGCTGTCAATCCTAGTCTAATTAGGATTCTGATTCAAGTCTAACTTGAATTTTTAATCCAATCAAGTCTAATTAAATCAGATCTATTCTGAAATTAATTAAGATATAAATTCAATCTCTCATGAATCTCTAGATCATAGATCAGATTATTATCATCTTTAGAATTAAATCTGTACCTCATATTCAGTGCTAGCTAGATATAGACAAGTCTTTAATCCTAAATGACATCTAACTTAATTTTTAATTAAGCTAATCTATTTGTTCAATCAAATCATGTACTTTCAAATTGAATATATAGACTTAGATTAATTCTTTCCTATTTTGTCTGACTTTTATGTGTGACTCCATAGGTTCGAACACTAAGTCAGTAGCATAAGAACTACTTTCTGTACTAATCAAAGTTACCATCTAACAATGGTTCACGATGTCTGGATAGGTTGAATATTTGCAAGGCAACACTCAAGTATCTAGAAATATGGTTATCGCATAATTCATCCCTTTGATCTTGAATGTTCAGAACGATCTAGGGTTTAACTGTCAACCCTGGATTAGTCATCCACATTATATTTTAATTATTTTTAAATCCTGTGACCTATCATATGGATTGCTCCGACTGAGATCTCACTCAATTGAGATACAATGATGCATCAACTCTTAAAATTTGAAGGAATTAATTCCATCTTGATCCACATACCGACTATCACAAGTACTTGACTATGCCTAAAAACTTTTCATCACTGAATTAAAAATTCAAATAATCCAACATCAAAGCACAGTGAGTTGCTTGCAAGTCACCATGATGATCTCAGGTTGGAGGGACACTTATGCCCATATTCTTCATGAGCAGCTCTTGACAGCAAAGCACTCCACAGGTGAGCCACTTATTCCGTGATGATGTACTCCTATATCTCACTTGTATGCCATACTAGTATCTCTACACTCCTTGGTTAAGAGGACAACCAACCTGTATGGCACACAATGATCCACACTCGATAAACGTCATCATCCTTTAATGACGTATCATTTGATCGCGAACATGTTTAATAACTATTCGATAAATCTTTCTTTATCGATTGTCATATAGTTCTAAAGACTTCATCACAATATTAGAGTTCAATCAAGGAAGATGTACACCTTATGATGAATAATGTCAAATAATTATTATTAATTCATAATTCATATATAAATTATAAAGAGCACAATTGTCCAAATGATTGACTTTAGGACATATTTTCTAGCAACTCCCACTTGGACTAAAGTCAATTGGTATAGTATCTAATACCCATCTTTCATTTAAGTTCGTCAAACTCTTTGATTCCAAGGATTTTAGTAAATAAATCGATCAAGTTCTTCTTTTCATCGATCTTCTGAAGATCGATATCACCTTAATCCACGATCTCTCGTGTAAGATGATAGCATTGTAGAGTGTGATTGGTTCTCTAATGGGACTACTATTCATTCGCTCGAGCTGTGGCTCCAATACCGTCACAACACAGCAGAACTGGACCATCAATGAAGGATGCCACTCCAAGCTCACTGATGAATTTCTACAACCAGACCACTTTCTTGATAGCATCGGATGTCGCAAGGTGCTCCACCTCACATACTGAATCAGCTACAGTAATCTGACTAAAATTTTTTCAGTATATCACTCCTCTATTTAAGATAAACACATAATCCAACACACTCTTGCCATCATCATGATCTGACTAAAACTGGATCAAAATTTTTCACAAGTTTCAAGTTAGTGTCTCCATAGATTAGCCATTGGTCCTTTTAGTATTCCTCAAATACTTAAGGGTTGTCTCTACAACCTTCCAATGATTTTCATCCATATTAGACTGGTATCTACTCATTATCTCTAGTGAGTATACCACATCTAACCTCATACATATCTTGACGTATATGATAGATCCCACTATCGAAGCATATGAGATTCTACTTATATGCTCTCTCTCTCTCATGAAGTTATCGGATAATCTTTTTTAGAGAGAGTAATTTCATAGTCTATCGAAAGATAGCCTTTCATGAAATTCTTCATGCTGAACCATTTCAGCACGGTATCTATGTATGTGGATCAAAGCAGCCTCTTAGATTTATCTTTATAGAATTTCATCCCTAAGATATAGGATACTTCTCCCATATCTTTTATGGAGAACTGTGATGATAGACATAGCTTTATACTTTATAAAGTAAAAATATCATTTTTCATTAACAATATATCATCCACATACAGTACAAGAAAGATGACTTCACAACCATTAGCCCCTTTATATATGCAGAATTTTTCTCCATTCTTAATGAAGCCATTCTAAACTTATCAAAATATATGTTCCAACTCTGAGAGCATTGCCACAAGAGAAAATATCTTGTCATAATCAATACCATAATACTGATGATATCCTTTAGCAACCAAACGAGCATTATAGGTCTCCACCTTCTTGTCTGCACCTCTTTTTCTTTTTGAAAATTCATCTACACCCTATGGGTCTTACTCCTTTAGGAAGATCAACTAATGTCCATACATCATTGATCTCCATAGACTTCATCTTGAATTTTATAACATCAAACCACTTGTCAGAATTAGATTTCAGCATGACATTTATGTAGGTGATCAGATCCTTGTTGTTTTCATCTAGTTCAATAGGATCATTATTTCAGATCAAAAAATTATAGTATTGTCTGGCTGACAAGATATTTTACCGGATCTCTTTAAAGGTGCCTTAACAATAAGCTCTAGATTTGATCTAATCAAATTTGGTTCTATATTTTCATTTATTTATGTCGGTTCTTCTACCTGTCAAACTTCATCAAGCTCAATTTTAGTGACATCAGTTCTTTTCATAAGGAAGTTCTTTTCTAAAAAGAATATCCTATTACTGACGAACACCTTTTGTTCTTCAGCATGGTGAAGTAGTATGCCCTAAACTCCTTAGGGTATCCTACAATTAAGTACTTATCAGATCAAAGTCCAAGCTTGTCAGTCTGTAAATATTTTACATAAATCAAACAATCTCAAATCGTAAGATAAGAGAGTATTGGTCTACGTCCAGTCCATATCTCATATGGAGCTTTTATGACTGATTTGCTTGGAATATTGTTTAGAACATAGCACACAATCTTAAGGACAGAACCCCAAAAGAAGTTGATATACTCACAAATCATATCATGGACTAAACCATGTCCAATAGGATTCGATTTCTTCTTTTCGAGTTGCCATTATGCAGTGGTGTCCCAGGAGGGGTCCATTGTAAGAGAATCCTATTCTCTTCTAGATATATCAAAAATTCATTAGAAAGATATTCACCTCTTCAGTCTAATCGAAGAATTCTAATACTCTTTTCAGTCTATTTTTCTACTTCACTACGGAATCATTTGAATATTTTAAATGATTTGAATTTGTGCTTCATAAGGTAGATATATCCATACCTCGACAGGTCATCGATAAATATAATAAAGTAATAGTACCCTCTTCTGATGCCTATATTCATTGATCCACATACATCATTATATACTAGATCTAGAACATCACTGGCTCATTCATCCTTTCTAATAAAGGATGATCTGATCATTTTTCCAAGAAGACAGGACTCTTAAGTCAGCAATGATTCACAATTGTTGCTCCAAGATTTGATTTTGATGATCGCAAACTATTTGAGGAGACTACTAATGAGTTTCTTATCTTTAAAAAATATTTTTATGATGTTTCAAATAGTCCAAAAAATTGAGTTTGAAAATCATCAAGTGTGTCAAAATTAAAATTTTCTACAAGTTGGAAAAGTTTTCGAAGCCTTTTGAGAGTGTCAAATTATTTTAAATCTATTTGAGAGCGTTTGGAAGTATTCTGGTAAGTTTTGGATCTTAAATATATAAAAAATTAGATTACAATAAAATAGAGCAACCCATCTGGGTCATTCTCTTTCATTGGGTAGTCAGCATGCTTCATTTTGACTCATAATACACAGTGGGATGACCCACTTGGGATGATCCATGCAGTGGGATGACCCATCTGGGATGACCCCTGAGACCCTGAGACTAAAACAGAAAGCTGAACTTTCTATCTGACAAAATGAGGCATCCCATGGGATTTTCCAGTCACAGTGGGATGACCCATCTAGGACGATCCATTCTGGACGAGTTTGTAACGGCTAGTTTTCAATCCATTTTTGATGTATTTAATGCACATTAAATACTCTCCAATGGCTCTAAACCAACTCTAAGATAGTTTCAAGGATAAATGGTGACTATAAATACTCTCTTGAAGTAGAAAATCATAAGATTTTGTAAGTATTTAATTTCAAATCTGAGAAAAGCTCATTCAGTCCTAAAAGAGAGAAAAGAAGTATTTAATCACTTCACCAACCACTCTCCAGCTGCAATCAAGTATGGAATTCTTTGAGGGTATTCAGCAAAAGCTTTTTCTCTTTGAGTATTATATTTTTATTATATTTATTGTATCTATTTAAGAGAATTGTGTGTTGAATTTTTTGTACCTTATTTTTTTGAAATTGTATTTGGATTTTTGAGTTTTGGGGGGTTTCAAAACTCGGTTGGATTGATCCGAACCTTGAATCAGATTGTTGAGGGTTGGCTTATATTCAAAAAATAAGTGTTCTTGCTTGAATAGTAAGGGTCGAAGGTGTCCAATGTGATGTAATCCTTTGAATCTATTTAGTGGATTGAATTCTCAAGTAGGAACTTGGAGAGTGGATGTAGGTGCAAGGTTGGTACCGAATCACTATAAATTCTTTGTGTTTGTTGTGCTTGCCTCTCTTTACTTATTCTTTGTATCTTATACTTACAATCTTATCATTTGTGTTTGAATTTATTTTTATTGAAAATCAATTCTCTCCACTCAAATACTTTAGCACATTATTTTAGTGCACTAATCTTTAAAATTTTAAAAAGACCTAATTCACCCCCCGTCTCTTGGGCTTCATGTCTGGGCAACAAGTGGTATCAGAGTCTGGTGCTCTAGTTCTTACTTGATTTAACCATCAAGAGCTAAAGATCAATGGCAGCCTAATTTGGCACATCCCTAGCCGAGGGGCAATCCGTAAACCGACCTTCACTTTTCAATAGGTCAAACTACACCTATTGAAAGCTCGAATGAGAATTTTTGTTCAAATACTTGACTATGACATATGGAGTGTCATAATAAATAGACCTCACACACCTACTAAATTGATTGATGGTGTGTCTTTCCCTAAGTCGGAAGGTGAATGGGATGAACTTGATAAGAAAATGGCTCAGCTCAATGCTAAAGCCATGAATATTTTATATTGTACTTTGGATGCTAATAAATTTAATCATATTTCTACACGCAACTCAGCTAAAGAGATTTGGGATAGATTAGAAGTCACACACGAAGGCACAAACCAAGTAAAAGAATCTAAGTTCAATATGCTTGTGCACAACTATGAACTGTTTAAAATGAAACCTGAAGAATCAATAACTCAAATGTTCACTCATTTCACTGATATTATAAACAGTTTAAAAAGTCTTGACAAATATTATTCTAATAGTGATTTTGTGAAAAAAGTATTCAGGTCCTTACCAAGATCATGGGAGGTAAAAGTCACTGTAATCCAAGAGGCCAAAGATTTGAATACTCTACCATTAGAGGAGCTGCTTGGATCCCATAAACTGACCATGAAGCAACACACTGAGAAAAAAATCAAAAGAAAGAGAACCATAGCCCTCAAGTCGATAGCTCAGGAAGAAGAAGACTCAGAAAAATCAGATAATAGCGAAGAAGATGAGGACTTGGCTCTTATTACCAAAAAATTTAGATGCTTCATGAGGAAAAAAAGATAGGGGACCAAGAGAAGACCACCAGTTAAGGAGGAATCGAGCAAAGAAAAGGAAAAGAAACAGTCCATCATCTACTATGAATGCAAAAAGTCCGATCACTTCAGATCAGAATGCCCCCAGCTCAAGAAAAGTTAAAAGAAGTTCAAGAAGAGAAGGCCATGATGGCTACATGGAGTGACAGTGATGACTCCACCACTGATGAACAAACTCATGAAGAAGCCAACCTGTGACTTATAGTATATGAAAATGAGGTATCACCTGAAACTCAAAGTGAATTTACTTATGATGAACTGTTAGATGCTTTTCATGAACTTTTAAGTGATCTAAAAGAATTAGAAACAAAAAAAAAATTTGAAATCTAAAAACCAAATATTAGCTAAAAAAAATAAAGAATTAGAACTAAAGAGTCAGTCTCTAATAAAAGAAAAAGATAAACTTTTTAGTCAAAATGAAACTCTTATAAAAAAAAATCAAAAACTAAAGGAAGAAGTAACCAAGTTAAAATCTATAGTTGATAAATTTATATTAAGTTCAAACAAACTTCAGATGATCATTGACAGTCAAAATGCTGTATATGATAAAGTCGGACTTGACTATAACATCTAAGAAAATAAAAGTCTTTCAAAAATATTTTTGTCAATGCATCTACAAGAAAATTATCAAATATTACTTGCTTTAGATATGGCAAGGTAGGGCATAAAGCTTATTCATATTTATGAAATAAATTTGATGCTAGAACTATTAAAAAAATTTTAGTTCCAAAAGGAATCATTATGACTTACCCCAAAGGACCCAAGTTAGCTTGGGTACCTAAGGTTAAAACTTGATTTCATGTGTGCAGGTGTGTCTTGCATCCTAAGCAACAAAATAGAAGTGGTATCTCGACAGTAGATGCTTAAGACACATGACTGGTGATGAATCTTAGTTCATCATATTGGAAGCCAAAAATAGAGGGATGATCACCTTTGGAGATAATGGCAAAGAAAAATTCATCGATATTAGTAACATTGATATCACTCCCTCCACTTATATTGAAAATATATTACTTGTAGATGGTCTTAAGCATAATCTTTTAAGTATTAGCCAATTATGTGATAAAGATTATAAAGTAGTTTTTGAATCATCTATGTGCATAGTAATTAGTCCCATTGATATCAGTATTAGATTCATTGGATATAGGCATGGCAATGTATACATAGTTGATTTGGATGATCTATCCTTATGAAAAATGTAATATCTTATGGCCATGAATACTAAAATTAATGAGACTGTTGGCTTTGACACCGTAGGCTTGCACATATTAGTATGCACACATTTTTTAAAATTATTAAAAAAAATTTAGTTGTTGGTTTATCAAAAATTAATTTTGACAAAGACAAAATTTGTGATGCATGTCAATTAGGTAAGCAAACAAGAGTTTTCTTTAAATCTAAAAATATTATTTTAACTTCTAAATCTTTAGAACTCTTGCATATTGATTTATTTGGTCCTACAAGGACAACTAGTCTAGGAGAAAAAAGATATGATTTTGTAATCATTGATGATTTTTCATGTTTTACTTGAGTTTCATTTTTAGCTTCTAAGGTTGAAGTATTTTCAGCATTCTCTAAGTTTTGTCAAAAGATTTTGAATGAAAAAAGTTTACCAATTATTTCTATTCGAAGTGACCATGCTACTGAATTTAAAAATAAAGATTTTAAAAAATTTTATGATGAAAAGGACATAGATCATAACTTCTCAGCACCTAGAACACCATAATAAAATAAAGTTATTGAAAGAAAAATTAGAATCCTAGAAGAAATAGCCTGTACCATGCTATGTGAAAGCAAACTCTCAAAATATTTTTGGGCAGAGGCAATTAACATATCATGTTATATTTTAAACTATGCTTTAATAAGATCTATTTTAAAAAAAATATATCTTATGAATTATGAAAAGGTAAAAAATCTAATATAGGTTATTTTCATATTTTTGGTTGTCGGTGTTTTGTTTTAAATAATGGCAAAGATAGCTTAGGTAAATTTGATGCTAAATCTGATGAAGCTATCTTTCTTGGCTATTTCACTTCTAGCAAAGCTTTTATAGTATTCAATAAAAGAATACTAATAGTAGAAGAGTCAATTCATGTTGTTTTTGATGAAACAAATAATCTTCCATCAAGAAAGAGAGAGGGTGCTGATATGTAGGTATTATAGAAGATGGAATGAAAGAACTCACCCTCAATGACTCAAATGAGCAAAATAAAGATCAATTGGATAAAAATATCAATGATCAGAATATTCAAGAACAACCTCAAGACACAGGTAATCTTTCAAAAAAAATGGAGGTATGTCCACAATCATCCTAAAGAATTAATAATTGGTGATCTGATATAAAAAGTAAGAACTAGATCTTTACTTAGAGATGTTTGTAATTTTGTAGCTTTTATTTCATATCTAGAATCTAAAACAATAAATGAAGCTGAAAAGGATCATAACTGGATAGTTGCAATGCAAGAAGAGCTAAACCATTTTGAAAGAAACAATATATAGACACTAGTTGCTAGACCTAAAAATCACCCCATAATAGGAACTAAATGGGTATATAGAAACAAATTAGATGAAGATGAAAATGTAATAAGAAACAAAGCAAGATTAGTTGCTAAAGGATACAATCAACAAGAAGAAATTAATTTTGATGAAATATTTGCTCCTGTTGCTAGACTAGAAGCAATAAGAATGCCACTTATTTTTGTTTATTTTATGAACTTTAAATTGTTTCAAATAGATGTTAAGAGTACTTTTCTTAATGGTTATATTGCTAAAGAAGTATATGTAGAACAACCTCCTGATTTTGAAAATCATAAATTTTCAGATCATGTGTTTAAATTAAACAAAGCTTTATATGGATTAAAACAGACTCCTAGGGTATGGTATGAAAGATTAAGTAAGTTTTTATTAGAAAATAATTTTTCAAGAGAAAATATTGATATTACTTTTTTTATAAAAAGAAAAGTCAAAGAAATTCTAGTTATACAGATATATATTGATGACATTATATTTGAGTCTACTAATGAAGATTTGTGCCAAGAGTTTGCCAAGCTCATGCAGGGAGAGTTTGAGATGAGCATAATGGGAGAACTTACTTTCTTTCTCAAACTTCAGATTAAATAAATGAAAGAAGGGATCTCCATCACCCAAAGTAAGTACACGAAAGAACTATTAAAAAAATTTAGAATGGAGAGCTCAAAAATTATAAGTATATCTATGACCCCTTCCTATAAATTAGAAAAAGATGAGTATGGTAAAAATATTGATTCAAAGCTCTACAGAGGCATGATAGGCTCTTTATTGTATCTTACTGCTAGTAGACCTGATATAATGTTCAATATATGCATGTATGCTAGATATCAATCTAATCCTAAGAAATCTCACTTAAATGCTATTAAAAAAGTTTTTAGATATTTAAAAGGAACACAAAACCTTGATCTTTGATTTTCAAAATAATCTTCTATGGACTTAATAGGTTATTCAGATGTAGACTTTGCTGGTTGTAAACTAAATAGAAAAAGTACTAGTAGAACTTGTCAATTTTTAAGAGTAAACTTAATCTCTTAGTTCAGTAAGAAGTAAAATTCAGTGACATTGTGTACGGTCGAGATTGAATACATTGTAGCTGAAAGTTGCTGTGCTCAAATCCTCTAGATTAAGCAACAACTCATAAATTTTGGTATTGAACTTAAAAATATTCTCATAAAATGTGATAATACTAGTGCCATCAATTTGATCAAAAATTTAATTCAACACTCTAGATCAAAACATATTGAAATTAGACATCATTTCATAAAAAAATATATTCAAAATAATGACATAACACTTGAATACATAAACACTGAAAAACAACTAGCTGATATTTTCACCAAAGCATTAAATGAAAATAAATTTTGTGAAATTAGAAGGGAATTGGGCATCTTAGATCATTTTGCTTGAATTTCAATCAAAATTTTACTCTCAAAATTCTTCTAAAATTTTTTGACATCATTATCTTAATTTTGAGAGCCATCTATCTTTTTTTTAGATTTCTTCAAGATAATTAAAAATCATCAACGCTATTCAGATACCTTCTCGATTTTTTTTTCATTGAAATACTCAATTAAAAATCATATCAAAATTTATTTGAACTTCTCATGATTATCTCAACTCGATATAATCAATTTTAATTTTTTTTTTTTGAATTTTTCTCATTTTTTAATCTTTTTCTCATCGTCTGAACCTTTTCTGGATGGGACGACCCATGTCGGACATCCCAATTGATAAGGTAAACGATTTTCATATGAGCCGACCCGAATTCTGTTCCATTAAAAGGGCCTCTGGGGCGTCTCAAATTCCAAAACCCTTCATCTCCCTCTTGTCCCAAACCTAGGAATCTCATTCTAGATCTTTCAAAAATCCCAAAATCCTACACAATCGTGGATCACTCTCCTCAAAATTTTTGATCTCACAGCTCACTCTCTTGATTTTTCCAAATTCCAAACCCTAACCCACAGAATCCATGAGAAACTCTCCAAAATTATCTTCTCCTCTTAGTTTCACTTCAATCCACATCCTTCTCCAACTTCTTGATCATTATCCATCCTCTTCTTGGGACATGGCCCCCAAAATGAGAATGCCATAAAGAAGGAAGTCGGTTAGATCCTTGGAGGCAGAGGAAATAAGGAAGAAGGCAGCACATGAGCTGACCCAAGCATCTCCACCGATCATTCCAAGTAAGATTCTCCTATCTGCAAGGAAGGTTGCTTTGGGTAGAAATGTAGAATTCAAATTTTTGAGGCATGATGGTTTTTCTATTGGAGAAAAACTAATTAAGCAAGGGTGGAAGTCTTTCTTAAGTTTGTTTGAACTGGTATATATTGATTTGATCAAAAAATTCTATTCAAATTTGTTTTCTCTGATGGTGTTTTGAGGTCTACTGTGAAGGGAGTCCAAATTATCTTAAATGCAACTAGGCTAGAAAGATTCCTTCAGATGTTTTATGAGGGTAGTTGCCTAGATGAGCTACCCAAAAAGAAAATTGGACTTAGAACTATTCTTGGGAGAGATGATATGGAAGGTTTTCTGAAAATTGAAACCAAGGTGTTTAGGATTTTCTTCTCCAAATAGGGAAGATATGATTTGATGACTGATAGAGATAATTGTCTGATGCACCATGTAGTTTCTGAGACTCCCTTGAACCTACCTTTTCTGATGATCGATGCTATGAGGAAAGCCTTGAACAGATCCAAGGCTCTCTTGCCATATGGCATGGTCCTCACTGTGATTTTTAGGGAGTCTGGAGTGAGTTTTGAGGGGGAGATTGTTTGTAGACTGTCATACACCGATACTTACAATAACCACTTCCTTCGGTGCATGGAGTTTGTCAGAGTTGATGGCCGTTGGGCCAAAGGCCATGCAGCTGCAGTTGATGAGGAGGATGATGAGGAGGAGGAGCATGCTGAGGGGGAGGGTCCATTTTCTCCTGTGCCCAGATCGAGTCCAATTGATCACCATGTTTCAGAGTTTGAGGCAGGACCCTCAATCAGAGTACCCCTATTGAGCCGTACCGTGCCTACTTTTAGCTTGGAGGATGTTGATATGGGATAGTTAGCTGAGAGAGTGGCAAAGATTTTATCTGTTCAGCTGCAGTGGTTTCAGGATCAGCTTCTTCAGCGGTCTCACCAGTTCCAGCAGTAGATTCTACAGCAGATACAATAGCAGATTCTACAGTAGGTACAGTAGCAGCAGGCACAGCAGCAGCCACAGTAGTTTCACCCAACTCCTTCGAGTGACTTCTCTGTTCCATCCTTGGATTCATCCATTATGCTACACATTTTCTCTTTGATGGAGCTCTTGTCTAACTTGAGTATTAGATTGGAGGGTGTGGAGAGCTTCCTTCTCAGATTCAATGACAGGATTTTTGATATAGAGAGGGAGGTCAGACGAATTATAGTCTCTCTCTCTACTGGAGTGGGCACATTGACATCTTCTACACTGCAGATGAATGATCTAACTTGAGAGATAGAGAGACTCCACAGCCAGCTTCGTTCTTCTCTTGAACTGATTCGGACAGACATCAGAGACTCCAGAGACTTCGTATCTGCTGATCTAGATGAGCTTCGACTTACAGTGAGAAAAATCTTATCCCAGCTTAATGCCATCAGGACTTAGCTTCAGTCTAGACCCTCTGCATCTAGTGAGCCAGCCTTTGTTCAGCCCATTGCTTTTCATCCTCTGACATCTTCTTCTCAGATCAGATCCTTCGGTCGAGGATGAGGCTAATCATGTTTTACCTATCTTGATCTTGTGCTCGATGCCCAGTCTCATTAATTTCATTATTTTGTATTAGATTACTTAGTTATATTTTGTAGATTGGATGTATGAGAGCTTTATGCTCTTTATGACTCTTGTAATCTCTCTTTTTGGTGTTAATGAATGAGGTTTTTATCATTTTATTTGGCTCATTCCTTTTTGGATGAATGAATGGATGAATGCCTATTATACTTGAATGAATGCACTATTACATTAATACCTGATATGCAATTCTGAAAAATCTTACTCCCTTTAGTCCATTTTTTTTTTATGATGTCAAAAAGGAGGAGAATGGTATCATAATGGAGAAAGTAGTGTATTGTCTATTTGAATTTTTTTAAATTTACTAGTTCTTTTAAATTTTTTGCTCTGATACAGTATTTTGCAATGATACGCCTTTGATACGCCCATTTTTTACTCTGATACATCTATTTTTATCCTCATTTTGATACTATTTGAAAACTTACTCTGATACATCTATTTTTCTTGAGTGCTCTGGTATTTCTGATAATTTTATTTTTGTATGAATGCCAAAATACCTCGACACATCTATTTTTGATTTTACAAAATATTCAAATTTCTTCTCTTTTAACTCTTGTTCAAATGGTTTCATTCTTGCTTTAATATAAAAACAAGAAAAAGAGAAAGAAACATTCCTTTCACATTTATTGCTCTGATACTAAAAATAAGGAAGAAAAGAATAAAATTTCTTTATGAATCATTTTTTTACAAATTGAATATTCTTTATATAAGAAAGGGAGTGATCTTTTTTTAAATGATCAAAATAATTATTTTTATCTGTCTCATACAAGAAAAGGAAAGATTTTAACTGATTCAGAATAATCTTTTAAAAAACTCTATATCTTCATAAGTGAGTTTCAGCAAAATGAATTAAAATATTAAAATTACTAAAAATATATATCTCATGATTTTCTATAATTAATCTTTGGCATATTCCTATAAGTGGTTCACAAATCTAAATTCTTTGAGCTTTAAGGACTTATTTTATGAACACTCAAATATTTTGTCATCATCAAAAAGGAGGAGATTATTGCTTCAAGATTTGATTTTGATGATTGCAAACCATTTGAGGTGACTACTAATGAATTTTTTATCTTTAAAGAATATTTTTATGATATTTCTGGTAGTTCAAAAGATTGAGTTTAAAAAGCTTCATCAAGTATGCCAAAATTAAAGTTTTCTACAAGTTGAAAAAGTTTTCGAAGCCTTTTGAGAGTGTTAAATTATTTTGAATCCATTTTGGTAAGTTTCAGACCTTAAATGCATAAAAAATTAGATTGCAATAAAATGAGACGATCCATTCGGGTCATCCCCTTTCATTGGGTAGCCAGCACGCTTCATTTTGGCTCATGGCATACAGTGGGCGACCCACTTGGGATGACCCATGCAGTTGGACGAGCCTTCTGGGATGACCTCTGAGATCCTGAGATCAAAACAGAAAGTTGAACTTTCTATCTAGCCAAATGAGGCATCCTATGGGACTTCCCAGTTACAGTGAGACGATCCATCTGGGACGATCCATTCTGGGCGAGTTCGTAACAGCTAGTTTTTAGTCTGGTTTTGGTGCATTTAATGTGCATTAAACACTCTCCAACGGCTCTAAACCAACTCTAAGATATTCTCAAAGATAAATAGTGACTATAAATGCTCTCTTGATGTGAAAAATTATAAAATTTTACAAGCATTCAATTTCAAATCCGAGAAAAGCTCATTCAATCCTAAAAGAGAGAAAAGAAGTATTTAATCACTTCACCAACCACTCTCCAATAGCAATTAAGTGTGGAATTCTTGGAGGATGTTCAGCAAAAGCTTCTTCTTCTTGAGTAATGTATTTCTATTGTATTTATTGTATCTATTTAAGAAGATTGTGTGCTGAATTTTTTATACCCTATTTTTCTAAAATTATATTTGGTTTTTGAGTTTTGGGGGGTTCCAAAATTTGGTTGGGTTGATCCGAACCTTGAATTGGATTGTTGAGCATTGGTTTGTACTTAAAAAATAAGTATTCTTGCTTGGATAGCAAGGGCCGAAAGTGTCTGACGTGGTGTAATCTTTTAAATCCATTGAGTTAATTGAATTTCTAAGTAGGAACTTGGAGAGTGGATGTAGGTGCAAGGTTGGCACCGAACCACTATAAATTTTTTATGTTTGTTATGCTTGCCTCTCTTTACTTGTTCTTTATGCCTTATACTTATAATTTTATCATTTGTGTTTGAATTTATTTTTATTGAAAATCAATTCTCTCCACTCAAATATTTTAGCACATTATTTTAGTGCACTAATCTTCAAAATTTAAAAAAAACCCAATTCACCCCCCCTCTTGGGCTCCATATCTGGGCAACAACAATCCTCGATGTCGAGGATTTTTTTTTTTAGTTGATCTGTTTATTCTATTCTCATTTATATGATCAAGCCTACAATACTAAAGATAGAGATCTATGACATTATCTATTACAGGATGTTTGTTTGATGTGTACAATATACTAATAGGCTGCGATAAAATATAAATATCATCTTTTAATTGTCCACATATAACTGTGACACCATTCACAATGATATCATAAAAATATTTTTTTATTAAAAAATTATAACCATCCTTGGCCAAAAGGCCTATGGAAATAATATTCATAAGGAAAGATGGACAATAATGACAATCATCTAAAATAATGACATTTGAATTGAGAACAAGCTGAACTTTTTCTATAGCTAGAACTGGAACAGCTCTTCCATCTCCAACATTCAGGAATCGTTCACTCTTCTCAAATTTTTTACTAACCTGAAGTCTCTGTAATGAATTATAGATATGAATCAGACTTTCGATATCCAATAATCAGGTTGTAGCATCACGATAGAGAAAATACAAAGTGTTATCATATAATTATCTTATCTAGTAATCCTTTGTTGATTTCTCTTTCTAGACCTATTCGGATCAAGGAAATCCAAATATAGAGGCTAATTTCTCTTTCAGTACCCTAGTTTCTTACAAAAGAAGTATTCTGTCTGACTCTGATCTGTCTTAGATTGATTAGTTCGATTAGACTTAGAAGCCCTAGCATGATACCACTGCACCATACTTGTCTTTCCTTTCTCAAAGGACTGATGTCCTGTTGAGGACAAATCCTCAAGTGTGCCAAAAAACTTGTTAAACATTTGAAGTATTTCTTTCGACTAAGCATCATCAAATTTACAACTAAATTTGTCACTCATAGCAGCCCTCATTATGCAACATACTATTGTACAGTCATTGAGCCACTTCTAATAAGTATCTTTAACCATCGCATCTATATTGGAAGCTGGTACTTTAGGTGCTGGATCCGTAATCACATATAAGATCCTTTTGTGCTCAAGAACTATTCTCAACTTTTGATATCAATTATCAAAATTTGGCCCTATAAGCTTGTCACTGTCTAACAGTAAGCGGAGCGATAAACTACTAGCTATCACTGAAAGAAAAATAAAAGATCTATTAGTATATAAATTATTTAATCTTAAAGACTTGGACTTTAGTCTAAAGGTCTTTCTACTATTTTATACAAATTGATAGCCTCTACCTCCAATTTGAGAAATTATCTTAATTCTTTAGCAGGTACTAGAATTCATACAGACTGCATACAAACCCGAGGAAAGCTCGATCAACCCATGTATATCTATGGATAGGTTCTTAACTAATTATTTCTCTAAATAATTTTTAGTAATTGATTTTGCCCCAGATGCCTTTTCAGTAAGCAAAGACCTCCACTAAAAATCTCGGTTAGATCTAACCATTGATATGACCATACTCAACGCATCTAACTAATGAATGATCAGGTCTAACTTTGGTCGACCAATCTAACCATCCATTAGAGAGACACGATTGAGTTGTCATATTATGAATGATAATTTCAATAACAGATAAGCACCAGGCCTGTGGGCCTCCAATGATTATCAGACTAATGGATCCATTATCACTCAACTTAATGAAAGGCTATGATCTAGTTATCCTCATAACTATCTCATTTTAAGGACCTAATAATTTAGAAAATTTGATTTGAGAAGTAATTGACCGACAAGTATTAACTCCTCCTATTGACTTCACCAAGTCATGAAGAGGACTAGACAAGCTGGTCCATTGGACTGGCGAGTCTAAATCCTCCCACTGACTTCACCAAATCATGAAGAGAACTAAGGACAAGCTGGTCCAAGGGCATCTAAATCAGTCAAACTAATTTAATGATTTGAAAATAAGAGAAGAGATCAAAAAGTAGTCAAAAGCCCTTCCACTGACTTCACCAAGTCATTGAATTGGATCAGAGACAAGTCTGATCTAAAGATACCTAAATTAGTCATACTGATTTACCTTAATGGCATGGGTCAATGCGAATCAATTAGTGACCTAATCAAAATATAATCTAGCAAATTAGTCTGGTAAGTGAGATCGATGGGAGGGTCTAACTTGACTTGCCTTAGACATCATCGTAATGGCCAGATAAGTGGACTGCCAATTAAAAACCATCAGTTATATTATCAAGCAATATTGCCAGACTTATCTTAGACACCAATTAGTCGATTAGTTTCAATTCAATCAACCAAAAGATTTGGGCTAAACCATTGAGCCATGATCCGATCTATTTGGTATGGTCAAAAATATACACTTGATCAAGCTACAACTATTGAGGTTGATCTAAAAAAATTCTGACATAATATAATTCAACTCTTGATTAGATTAATCAATTTCTCTAATTAGTCCATATTTATTTCTAATCCTAGATCTAACCCAATTAGAAGATCTGATTCATGCTAACCCATTGTCCATCAATTTATGAGGTATCTTAAGATTCTCAAATCTTAAATCTAGATCACTTAATTTCAAATTAAATATATGAAACATGCATTTCAGTTTGTAGAACTATTCTATTAGGATTTTAAATATAGTATATATCATATGTCATGTAATTTTTAGATCATAAAATCTAATTTTTAGATTTATGTTTTATAATTAAACATACATAAATCTGATCTAAATTTGATTCATACATCATATATATCATAGCAACATTTAGATCACTATCGATTATATCACATGTAACATACAATTCAGATCTTAAAACAGTTTTCTTTCAGATCTAATCTAAATATATTCATAATCAAAATAATTTTAATTTTTTTTTTATTATTCTTCTGTATAAGACTTGATTACAGTGGCACCCCTATACGTCATAAGAGAATCAGTCGAATAGATGAGAGAGAGACTCGATCCCTACTTTCTCTTATGACTGGACAGCCTGATGATCATCTCAATTCGAATACTGAGCTACTAAGATTAGAAATTTAATTTTTAAAATTAATTATATTTATATATATATTGTCTAACAATCTACATGTGCGATATACAGAAAAATTCAAACATACACTTATGATCATGATCATATCATTCATATTTTACATCTAATTTAATTAGATCAATATATGATATACATATTTCAGATCTGAAACTAAGTTTATACACCTTATAAAATATTCAAATCTGAAATTATATGAAAAAATAATTCAAATACACATATGAATGTATAGAAATAAAATTTTTGGTTAGACCTAATTTTATATTTTGTAGAATTTTTATTTGAAATCAGATCTGAAAATCCGTCAAAACAGATTCAATTCAGATCTTAATTATGTCCAGCATCTCATCCAAAATACTCCATAAAAAAATTTATTAAAATTGATATAAAATAGATATGTAATCAGGTTGTTAATCTAATAAAAATCTACATCAAGAAAATTCTATTATAATAAATTTATAACAACCTTCAATCAACCATTGATTTAATTCTTGAAATCATAGTCAAAATCAGATTATAAATTTTATATTAACAGGACTAAATCAGATTTATTATCTACTATAAAAATTTGATTATATATCTTATAAAAACTATCAGAAAAAATTAATCTATGCATCTATATATCAATCTGGTTCTGAAATCAGTTGAAGAAAAAATTATCTGATCTGATCTGATCTGATCGTCAGGGTGTATCTAAAAAATTTTTTATTTTAAGGATTACATAACAATCATGGGTTATCTTGTTCACAATGAAATAAAGATCAAAATCTCTTGAAAAACTTAAATTCGATGCCTTGCGAGGTCTAAACGTACAGATCCTCTACTTCGTATGTACGTCAGGCTCCGTAGAGAAGAGAGATAAAGTTCTGCGCATTAATCTTCAGAAAAAAAGTGAAAAATAGGGAGGAGATCAAATCTCCACAGCCTTGAAGGGGTTCTTCACACCAAGAACCAGCACCCCAAGAAATCCCATGCCAAGGAAGAAAGTAGGCATCCCAAAATTAGTGCCCCTTATTTTGTTTGTTGCACAAAACAGACCTTTTTTTCACCGATATTTGGTTTTCTTTTTGTCGCACAAATTGAACCATAACCAATTGGTAGTTAGGTATCTCCTCTTAAAAAGATGCGGTGCATAATATCTGATCAAAGTTCCAAATGATTAGGACTCCTAATCCAACTATGAAGCCGACTTAAGAAAGGATACCAATACTCGCGTGAACATCCTTCACGCACGCACAGAAAGGAGCAAAAATAAATCAGCACCCACTCCCTCTTGGTTGGCCACTTCATGAGAGAGAATTTCAGGCAATTGAGACTAAGGATCAAATCCAGACTGGGTCCAATCTAAATCTAATTCGAACTTGATTTGAACCAGATTCAAACCAAACTAGAAGAGACTGTCAATCCTAATCTAATTAGGATTCTAATCTAAGTTTAACTTAAATTTTTAATCCAATCAAGTCCAATTAAATCAGATCTAATCTAAAATTAATTAGGATATAAATTCAATCTCTCTTGAATCTCTTGGATCATAGATCAGATCATTATCATTCCCGAAATTAAACCTATACCTCATATCTAGTGCTAGCTAGACATAAACAACTCTTTAATCCCGTATGATCTCTAACTTAATTTTTAATTAAGCTAATTTATTTATTCAATCAAGTCACATACTTTCAAATTGAACATATAGACTTATGTCAATTCTTTCCTACTTTGTCTGACTTTTGTGCGTGACTCCATAGGTTCAAATACTAAGTCGGTGATCTAGAAAATACTTTCTATACTAATCGAAGTTACCATCTAGCAATGGTTTTCGATATTCAGATAGATCGAATATTTGCAAGACAATACACAACTACCTAAGAATATGATTACCGCATAATTCATCTCTTTGACTCTGAATGCTCAGGATGATTTGGGGTTTAACTGTGAATCCTGGATTAGTTATCTACATTGTATTTCAATTTTTTTCAAATTCTGTGACCTATCACATGGATTGCTCCAGCCAAGGTCTTACTCAATTGAAATATAGTGATGCATCAATGCTTGAAATCTGGAGGGATTAATCCTATCTTGATCCACACACCAACTACCACAAGTACTTGACTATGTCCAAAAGCCTTCCATCACTGAATTAAAAATCTAGATAGTTCGACATCAAAGCACAATGAGTTGCCTGCAAATTATCATAGTAATCTCAGATAAAAGGGACACTTATGCCCATATTCTTCACGAGTAGCCCTTGACAACAGAGTGCTCCATAGGTGAGTCACTTGTTCAGTGATGATGGTCCTCTTACATCTCACCTGTATGCCATATAAGTATCTCCACACTCTTTTGTTAAGAGGACAATCAATCTATATGACACACAATGATCCACACTTGATAAATATCATCATCCTTTAATGACGTATCATTTGATCGTGGATATGTTAAAGAACTGTTTGATAAATCTTCTTTTATCGATTGTCATTTGATTCTAAAAACTTTATCACAACATTAGAGTTGAATTAAGGAAGATGTATACTTTATGATAAGTAATCTCAAATAACTATTATTAATTCATAATTCATATATAAATTATAAAAGCACAATCGACTAAACGATTGACTTTAGGACATATTTTCTAACAACTCTCATTTGGACTAAATCCAATCGGTACAGTATCTAATACCCATCTTTCATTTAAGTTCATCGAACTCTTTGATTTCAAGGATTTTAGTAAATGGGTCGGTCAAATTTTTCTTTTCGTTGATCTTTTGAAGGTTGATATCACCTTAATCCATGATCTCTCATGTAAGGTGATAGCATTGCAAAGTGTGATTGGTTCTCTGGCGAGACTACTATTTATTAGCTCGAGCTATGACTCCAGTGCTGTCACAATATAGCAGGACTGAACCATCAATGGAGGGTGACACTCCATGCTCACTAATGAACTTCCACAATCAAACCACTTTCTTGGCAGCATCGGATGCCGCAAGGTGCTCTGCCTCACATACTGAATTAGCTACAATAAACTAGCTGAAACTTTTCCAGCATGTCGCTCCTCCATTTAGGATAAACACGTAACCAATACACTCTTGCCCTCATCATGATTTGACTGAAATTGGATCAAAATTTTCTACACATTTCAAGTTAGTGTCTCCATAGATTAGCCATTGGTCCTTTTAGTATTTCTCAAATACTTAAGGTTTATCTCTACAATCTTTCAATAGTTCTCATTCGGATCAAATTGGTACCTACTCACTATCTCTAGTGAATATACCACATCCGACATCATACATGTCTTGGCATACATGATAAATCCCACTACGTAGCATATAAAATTTTACTTATACGCTCACTCTCTCTCATGGAGTTGTCAGACAATCCTTCTTAGAGAGAGTAATTCCATGGTCTATTGAAAAATAGTCTTTCATGAAATTCTTCATGCTGAACCATTTCAGCATAGTATCTATCCAAATAGCCTCTTAGATCTATCTCTATAGAACTTCATCCTTAAAATGTAGGATGCTTCTCTTAAATCCCTTATGAAGAACAATGATTAGAGCCACCACTTTATACTTTATAAAGCAGGAATGTTATTTTTTATTAATAGTATGTCATCCACATATATTACAAGAAAGATGACTTCAAAACCATTAGCCTATTTATATATACAGGATTCTTCTTCATCTTAACGAAGTCATACATTCTGATCTTATCAAAATACATGTTCCAACTCTGAGAGCATTACCACAGTAGAAAACATTTTGTCATAGTCAATACCAAAATGCTGATGATGCTTCTTGATAACCAAACAAGCTTTATAGATCTCCACCTTCCCGTTTGCATCTCTTTTTCTTTTTGAGAATCCATCTATACCCTATGGATCTCACCCCTTTAGGTGGATCATCTAATATCCATATATCATTAATCTCCATGGACTCCATCTTGGATTTTATGGTATCAAGCCACTTGTCAGAGTCGGATATCAGCATGGCATCCATGTAGGTCATCGGATCCTCATTGTTTTCATCAAATTCAACAGGATCACCATTTCGAACTAAGAAATCAGAGTATCTATATGACTAACGTGGTACTCTACCTTATCTTCTTAAAAGTACCTCAACAATAGGCTCTGGATTTGATCTAATCAAATCCGATTCTATATTTTCACTTATTCATGTCGGTTCTTCTATCTGTAGAACTTCATCAAGCTCAACCTTAATGGCATCAGTTTCTTCCATAAATTTTTTTTTTCTAAAAAGAATGCCTTATTACTGACGAACACCTTTTATTCTTCAGCATGGTAGAAGTAGTATGCCCTAGACTCTTTAGAGTATCCTACAATCAAGCACTTATTGGACCAAGATCCAAGCTTGTCGGTCTATAAATATTTTACATAAATGGAATAATCCCAGACCCTAAGGTAAGAGGGTATCAGTCTACACCTAATTCATATCTTATATGGAGTTTTTGTAATCGATTTGCTTGGAACGTTATTCAGAACATAGCACGCATTCTCAAGAGAATAACTCTAAAAGAAGTTGGCAGACTTGCAAACCCCATCATGGATCGAACCATATCCAACGAAATTTGATTCCTCCTTTTTGAGACATCATTATGCAGTGATGTCCCAGGAGGGGATTGTGAGAGAATTCTATTCTCTTCTAGATATATCAAAAATTCATTGAAAAAATATTCACCTCTTCGATCTGATCGAAGAGTTTTAATACTCTTTTCAATTTATTTTTCTACTTCACTATGAAATCGTTTGAATATTTTAAATGATGCAGATTTATGCTTCATAAGGTAGATATATCCATACCTTGATAGGTCATCGATAAATGTAATGAAGTAATAATACCCTCCTCTGGTGCCTATGTTCATTGATCCACATACATCACTATGTACTAGACCTAGAATATTACTGACTCATTCATCCTTTCTAATAAAGGATGACCTTATCATCTTTTCAAGAAGATAAGACTCACAGGTCGGCAATGATTCAGAATCATCGATGTCAAAGATTTTCTTTTTAGTTGATCTGTTTATCCTATTCTCATTTATATGATCGAGCCTACAATGCCAAAGTTAAAGATCTGTGATATTATCTATTTTAAGATATTTGTTCGATGTGTACATTACACTAACAGATTGTGATAAAATATAAATATCATCTTTTAATTATCTACACATAACCATGACACCATTTGCAATGATATCACAGAATTTTTTTTATTAAAAAATTATAACCATCCTTGATCAAAAAGTGTATGGAAATAACATTCATAAGGAAAGATGGATAATAATGATAATCATCTAAAATAATGATACTTGAATTAAGAACAAGCTGAACTTTTTCTATAATTAAAACTGGAACAACTCTTCTATCTCCAACATTCAGAAATTGTTCGCTCTTCTCAAATTTTTTACTAATCGAAGTTTCTACAATGAATTGTAGATGTGAATCAGATTTTTGATATCCAATACCTAAGTAGTAGTATCACAATTAAAAAAATTATAAGATATTATCATATAATTATCTTGTCCAGCAATTCTTTGCTGATTTCTCTTTCTAGGCCTGTTTGGATCAAAGAAAGCTAGATATAGAGGATAATTTCTCTTTCAGTGCCCCAACTTCTTACGAAAGAAGTATTTTGCCTGATTTTGATCTATCTTAGACTGGTTAGTTCGATTGGACTTAGAAGTCCTAGCACGATATCACTGCACCAAACTTGTCTTTCCTCTCTCAGAGGACCAATGCCCTGCTGAGGATAAATCCTCAAGTGTATCAAAAAACTTATTCAATACTTGAAGCATTTTTTTTGGCTGAGCATCATCAAATTTATAACTAAATTCATCACTCATAGCAGTCCTCATTATGTAATGTACTGTCATACAATCATTGAGCCACTTCTAATAAGTATTTCTAACCGTTGCATCTGTATTGAGAGCTGGTACTTTAGGTGTTGAATCCATAATCACATATAGGATCTTTTCATGTTCAAAAATTATTTTTAACTTTTGATACCAAGTATTGAAATTTGATCCTATAAGCTTGTCACTGTCCAATAGTGAGCAAAGTGATAAACTACTAGCCATCACTGAAAGAAAAATAAATGACCTATTAGTATATGAATTGTTTAATTCTAAAGACTTGAACTTTAGTCTAAAGGTCCTCCCATTATTTTGATTAGCATAAAAATCAGCTTCTCCAGCTTGGAGTATCTGATCTCTATATCATGAAGAACTTTGCTAGTGTAATATATGAGCTTTTGAATCCATCCTTCTCGAATAAGGATTGAGCTAATCACCGTTGGACAAATGGATAGATATAGTAGTAGCTCCTCACCAAGCTGAGGCTTCATGAGTAATGATGCTGAGCTGAGATATTGTTTCAACTCCTCAAGCACCTTCTAACACTCAGTAGTCCACTGAAAGTCTTTTGGTTGCTTGAGGGTTTGAAAAAAAGGAAGACATCTCTCGATCGATCTGAAGATGAAGCGGTTGAGTGACATGATCTTGCCAGTCAGATGCTTCACTTCTTTGATAGTTCTTGATGGTGTCATCTCAAGGACTGCCTTAATCTTCTCGGAATCTGCCTCGATACCTCTTCGCAAGACCATAATTCTGAAAAACTTGCTTGTGGTAACTTCGAAGGCGTATTTTGCTGGGTTCAGCCTTATCCAAAATTGATGGAGAGCTTTGAAAGTTTCTTAGAGCTCAGCAATATGATCTGGAGTAGCTTGACTCTTGACCAGCATATCATCTACATATACCTCCACATTATGATCGATTTGATCTTTAAAGATCTTGTTCACCAATCATTGATAAGTAGCCTCTGCATTCTTTAAGCCAAAGAATATCATCCTGTAACAAAAAAATCCACATTCAGTAATAAAGGCTATTTTTTTCTCATCCTCAGGCACCATTCGAATCTAATTATAATCAAAAAAAGCATCCATAAAGATGAGGAGCTCATATCCTGAAGTTACATCCATCAACTGATCGATCTGAGACAACGAATAGCTGTCCTTGGGATAGGATTTATTCAAGTCGATGAAGTCGATGCACATGCACCATTTTTTATTTGCCTTCTTGACCAAGATGATGTTCACCAACCAGTCTGGATACATTACTTCTCCAATAAAGTCAGTCTTGACCAGCTTGTCCACCTCCTCGGCTATAGCCTTCTGGTGCTTTGGGGTGAAACCTCGCTTCTTTTGTTTCACCAGACGACAAGTTGGGTCCACCTTCAAGTAGTGGAACATCACCTCCAGATCGATGCTAGGCATGTTTGCGGCCGATCAGGTAAAGAGATCCATATTCTCCTGCAAAAGAGTGGTTAACCAATCTTTTGTTACCTCATCCAAGTGTGAGCCGATCTTCACTATTTGGTTGGGATTCTCCTTCCTCAGTGGGACCTCCAGGAGGTCCTCAGACAGCTGGACCCATTCCTCGACCAGATCATCTCGGGCATCCAATCCTATTGGGATTTTGGGTTGGACCTCCGCTTGGGATGGTCGGCCTTCTACTCAAAGCTTGGCAGCAAAATATTATCGAGCCATTATTTGGTTATCTTGAATTTGTCCTACTCTATTTTTTGTTGAAAGTTTTACCATCAAGTGATAGCTCGACATTATGGCCTTCAAAGTCCATAAACTCAGATGGCCAAAGATTGTATTATAGGTCAAAAAAAGTTTGACCACTAGAAAATCGATCTGGATCGTCGTTCATTGAGGCGGGGTGCCCACTGTAACAGACAGCCTAATCATCCTCTCTAGAATCATCGAGCCCCCAAAAAAATCCTGAATGGGGGTATTGAACCTATTCAATTGATTCAGAATAAATCCCATTTGGGAGAAGACAGAGAAATACAAAACATCAACCGAGCTTCCATTATCAATAAATACATGGTGTACATTATAATCTACGATATTTGTAGTTACAACTACCACATCATTATATGGGGCTTGCACACTCTCTGCATCCTGCTCAGTGAAGTTGATGGCATTCTTGAGCCCATCCTCGAGCCTCAGCCTCTTTGCTTTTGGAAGCTCTGCTGACCCAATCAACCTTTCAGTTATCATGTGAATTTCTTCTTGTATGGATCGATCTTCTGCTGTTGCCTGTCCTCCTTCTTCTTGTCTCTCTGATTGTGCCGATGCTTGTTGCGGCTAAGGCAAAGAAAATGGCTGCTGAGGCAAAGAAGGTGGCTGTTGAGCCCTTGAAGGAGGTCGTTGTAGAGGTGCTCTCCTCCAGATGAAGTGATTCAACTTCCTCTGCCTGATGAGCCTCTCAATCTCATACGGAGCTGGAGGTAATCTTCGATATCATGATCGTGGTCACGATAGTAGAAGCAGTACTTATTTGGGTCATGACAATACTTAGGTTTCATTTGCATCCTCGGAGGCTGAGGCAGCTCGGCTCGCATCTCCATCAATACCTTCCCCTGAAAATATTCAAAGGTGTATTATTAGTATAACACCTCGAAGGTGAGGGTTGTCGATTCCTTCTTTGAGGACTTTAAGATCGATGATTCTGAGGGGCTCCATTTTTTCATCTTTGGAATGGAGATCGGGAGCGCTGGTGGGTTCTCCCCTCCTATCTTGGAGAGCATTCCTTATTCTGCCCTATCACAACAAAACTGGCAAGGGTCTCTTCTGTAAAATTTTTTTTTGTGTGGGCATACTTCTCTGCACGGGCAAGCATATTAGGATAATCTCGAAAAAAAATCTTGATTAATGATTTTTTAAGATCATTCTTCAGTAGTCCACCCATCATAGCAGACATCACGACCGATTGATCCAGATCGCGAACCTCCAAGGTCACCGTATTAAAGCAGCTGATAAAGATACGGATCGACTCTCCCTCCTACTTGATGGTGTGGAGATAGTCAGACCGCTTCTACTATCGTCGGCTATTGACAAAGTGACCGATGAAGGACCGACATAGTTCTTCAAAAGAATGGATTGATGTCAGCTTCAAACTTGAGTACTACCATCGAGCTCACCTTTGAGGGTAGTAGGAAATGCTCGATAGAGGATGTCATCTGTCGCTCTTTGAAAGAGCATTGCCATCTCAAAGGTCTCCAAATGATCGATGGGGTCAGCAGTCCCATCGTAGGTCTCAAATTGGGTTACCTTAAAGTGCCAAGGGAGTGACTCCTGCATTATCCTCGATGCAAAGGGTGGCTCGCTGTTGAACCCTTTATAGGACTACACCAAGGAGGTATTATTAAGAGTGTTCTTGATCTTCTTATCAAGTGCTTAGAACCTTCCCTCTATAGCAAGGTCTCAGATGGTGTAGGCTTCAGAATACTGATGAGAATGGCGATCAAGGGTTGAATCATGCCCTAATCGTGGGCTGAAAAATCACCACCTCGTAGGCTACTGAGTCTTAAGGTGACTCTAGTGGGTTTGCTTCCTCTCTGGACTTTGAGGAAGCACCCACAGTTGAGGTTGTGATGGTGGCTGCTGAGCCAAATTCGATAGGGGCACTGCTGTAGGAGGCACTAGTGGCACCATCGAAGGAAGTGTTGGTGGTATCGCTGAAGCAGGTGCAGAAGCAGCTTGATTAGGCTGAGGCACCATTGCTGGGGTGCAAGAACAATTTAGACTGCCTGGATGATGGCTGTCAGAGTCTGGACCTACTAGAAGAGCAGGTTAAACTGGTCTGTCGTGACCAGCACTGGCTAGATTAGCGGAGGAGTCTCCATCATCAATGGCTATGCCTGGCTATCAGCCTGGATCCCTACCTGATGGGAGGTAGTGGCATTAGAGAGATGAGATGAGACTCGCTTTGGTGGCATAATGTGAAGATTATTCCTTTCCTCTATCTGTTGCTGCTTATTTCAACTAAGGTTGGAAGGTGGGCAACTGGGCCTTACGCAGTGGTGCTGGAGTGACCTATAAAATAAAATATAAACTGAAGATTTTCGCTTCGATGAGTATCCTCCGACGCTCAAGTCAGAAAATAGAGAATAATAGAAGCAACAACTAGTTCTCTGAGAGGGGTTACTTTCCTAGTCCTTAGGGCTTTAGCTATTTGTAGAGTATATGGCTCAACAACCATGGGAATGTACGGTTTCAAGATTGTCGGATTGTTGGACGTACTATTAGTGAGCGAGATATTCTAACCCCTATCTGCTCTCATGAGATATGAGGAGTTGGTTACATCCGAACTTATCCACTCGGGATGGATAGCTACTGCACGTGTCAGAAAACTGGTAGGTCGAGGCAATGGAGAAAGCTCACATGACAGATAGGCTACATAGCAGACTAGGTGCAAATAGCTTAGCTCTACATACCTAATCTCACTGCTTGGGTCAGTAATCACGATGATAGCTCACTGGCCTAAGATATTCCATGATAGCACGCTGATCTGAGGTATTCACAGTACCACCGTAACAAATAGAAAAGCTTGATAAAGGTCTGATACCTTAATAGTTAGATTAGAAGATGGATCCCAGTCCAACCTGTCTCCAAGATCACCATAAGGTATAGGAATAGATAGAACTCTATCCACTAATTCCTCTAAAAATAGTTGAGTTAGAATTGGTTGATTCCATTTTCTTTCATTAGAGATGATGAGATCTTTAACTATAGTGCCTTTAAGTGCTAAAATATCAACCAAAGTCGGCCATTGTGTTAAAGGTAGAGATACAACTATGGATCCTATAACACATTTATAGATCCATCATCCCCTAGATACCATTAATATTAAAATAAATAACTAAAGCAAAAAAAAGAATAATTCTTCCAAATCGGAGAGACACTTTGTGTACATATCAAACAAGATACCACAGATTAAGGATCATATTTTGCCCTCATAAAGGAGCTCCAAAACCATCTTGCATCAAAAGATAATGCGATATGTTTAGCCATAAGGACCTCATGTTTGATAACTAAAGAGAAGATACCCAAACTATCATTTCGAATAAATTGACAAACATAATCCCAAGAAATTAGATGCACCATTATAGAATTATCATTTAAGCTCTAAAGAAATTTTTGACTATACTCTCCAATTTTAGAAGCACTCCCATATGAATAATAATATGAGAAATTAAGTAAACAGAAAGTGTAGAAAGTACCGACTTTCTAAAAGTAACTTTTCTCATCATAGATAAAGCCCTCCACTTCCAACCCTCCAATCAAATTCAAGAATTGTTGCATCACACCACTATAATTAGATGAGACAGCCTCTTTCCAAAAATAGAAGTTCCTAAGTATTGCCATGTGTCATCAGACTCCTTAATACATAAAAGATTTTTGATGTATTATGTGGTATGAGTGTTAATTTTAGGCTAAATTTCATCATAGATTTCTCAAAATTTATCCTTTGTGAGGACTCGTATGGATATGTATTTAGTCTCATATCAACTATTTGCTTAAAAGAACTTAGATATTTATATAGAACCAAGAAATCCAAATAATATCTTCTGGCAACCATTTTGAATGAGGTTCTGGATTGTTACAAATGGTATCAAAGGTGACTCAATTTATAGTCCATGTGAACTAGGGGTATTATAGCACAGATTCATTAGGATTAATAATAGATTAATTATGGTATTTATGAATGGATACATGAATCTAGATCCTTAACCTAGTGAAGATGCTAGAACTTAAATAGGAGAGTATATGAAGATTCGTGCAAGAGTGTATTTAGTCCTATATTAGTTATTCATTGGAAAGATCTTAAATATTTATATAAGATCTATGAACCCAAATAATACCTTCTAACTAGCATTTTTAGATGAGATTCTGGGATGTTACACCCTTTATCCAAAAATTGTATGAATTATTTAAAATATCCAATAAAGTTTTTGCATTAAATAGAGTGGCTCTAAAAAAATATGCAATCATCCACAAATAGAAGATGAGAGATAGATATAAGAATGTTATGAGATAATAAAACTTACATGAAGATGAGGCCATAGGAGCATTATCTAAGATCTCTCAAGTTAGCCTGCAAACATCTACAACAAATCAACTTGCAATGACTTGCAGCTTGCAACCACCTATAACCACTAGAGAATCAAGCTGGATATGCTCCTCACTATTGTTGAGTAGTATGTTAGTCTTTCAATCCTAACTCTGAGTATATCTAATGGAAAGAACCTCACAAACTCTTAGATAAGTTGGAGACTAAGTCTATAGAAGGTGTCCTTTTATAACGTATCTCACCCATTAGAGGCAGTATCAGAATCAGTCGTAAAGACTGCAAGATGGATGTGATCCACAATGGTTATGTAGAGTTCAACTTTATCAAACTATTAAATATATCCCTATCACTTTATCAGAGGTTTATCTTTAGTCAGAGTCTAGATCAATCTAAAATATATCAAACAAATCCTCATGCATGTTATTGTGGGCCACATCCAGACCAGATTAATCGAATAAAACTTCAACATTCTCCCACTTGGTCCAACCTAATACAAGCAACTTCATTTTAATTATTTAAAGTATTTCAAAAAATCTTTTAATAAAATTTTATTTGGATCTGATAATTGAAAACTGATTATGCCACATTTAAAAACTTAATTTCTTCATAGAATATACACTATATACTTGACTGCAAAATAATTACCAGTATGAATTATGATGACAAATGTGTTATCTATCAACACACAACTTTTCATGCATCACAATACTAATAACACCTCACAACCAAGTTCTTTATGTGGAGTTTTACTTTATGAATAGATGAAACTTTATGCCTATTCCTTGGTTATCTTTATATCATAAAGTAAATAGCTTATCAATATAAATAAATAAGCTGAACTTTATTATAAAAATCTAATGTAGTGACTTTATACATAATGTCCAATACATATCAATTATAAAATGAGCTAATAAGTCTCATATGATCTACAAGATCTTTGAAAATTTCAAAAGCGAGTCCTTTCATTAATAGATCTACAATCATTAGCTTCGTACCAATATATTTCATATTCTCTTTTATTCTTTCATGAAGAGCAAAATATTTAATACCAATATGCTTGCAATGCTTGTACTCTTCATATTGTTGGCAAATTTTACTATAGAATTATTATCATGGTATATCTTGATTGATCTAGTAATAGAGTCAACAACTCTAAGTCTTGTAATCAAATTATATAACCATATAGCTTATGAGGAAGTCTCATAATAAGCTATACACTTTGCTTTCATAGTGGATATAGTGACAAGATCTTGTTTCGCACCCATCTAAGATATAGTACCTCTATAAGTAGAAAGATATATCTCGTGGTAGACTTCCTACTGTCGGTGCATCCAGCAAAATCTGAAAATGAATAGTCAGTAACTTCAAGATGATCAAACCATCTACATATGAGTATGTATTCTTTTGTACCCTATAGGTAATGTATGACTTTTTTTGCAGCTTTCTAATGCTCTATTCTTGGATCATGTTGACAACACCTCAGTATAGCAAAAGCAATGTCTAGATGCATACAAACTTGGGGATAATTTAAACTTTCAATAACAGATGCATAGGGTATGGACCTCATTTTCTCTCTTTCAATTTCATTTCTTGGATATTGAGTTTTGTTAAGTTTATCACCTTTTACAATAGGAGCACATCCATGGAAATATTTTTTCATCCCAAATCTTTCTAATACTCTAAAGATGTAAGTCCTTTGAGATAGTTCAAATTACCTTAAGGATCTATCTCTATGAATCTCAAAGCCGATCAATAACACAAGCAACTTCATCCATAGCTTTTATCTCAAAATTTTGGGATAAAAATTGTTTGATTTTCTTAAGCAGACCAAGATCACTAAGCAAAATATCATCCACATATAATATTAAAGTTATGAACTTACTCCCATTAACCTTCAGCTAAATACATTGATCAATAGTATTTTCTTCAAATCCAAAAGAAGTGGTTATCTCATTAAATTTGAGATATCACTATCTAGAAGTCTGTTTAAGCCATAAATAAATTTTTTTAATCTGTAAATCATGTTCTCTAGTTTACTAACAACAAAACCTTCGGACTGTTTCATATAGACCTCTTCCTCTAGATCACTATTGAGGAAGGCCATTTAATGCAGCTCTAAATCAAAATAAACTACTTAGGCTATGACAATCCTAAAAGAGTCCCTCAAAGAAATAGGAGAATAGGTATCCTTAAAGTCAATGCCCTCCTTTTGTGCAAATTCCTTTGTCACAAGTCTGGCTTTATATTGTTCAATCTTACCATTGGGATTTCTTTTAGTCTTATAGATCTATTTATAACCTATTGGTTGCATACCTTCAGATAAGTCAACTAATTTTCAGACAAAATTTTTATCCATAAAGCTCAACTCTTCTTTTATGGCATCCAACTATCGTAAGTTCTCACCATTTATAGCTTGTAAGAACGTCTCGGTATCATCATCCTTTTCATCCATATCAGTCAAATATATTACATAATTTGAAGGTATAGCAGATTTTTTTATTCTAATAGATCTCCAAAGAGTTGTCCCTTTATCTGCTTGTGGTGGTGGTTGGATAGTTGCTTTTTTGGTAATAAAAATCTCATGGGGTAAAATTTGATGAAGCGGTGGTCCCTCCTGAATGTTATCTTGAGTAATAACTATAAAAATCATCACTTCTGTTTGCCTTTCAAGTGCAGAATTTATTTTTCATATTTTTTCAAAGATAATATCTCGAGGTTCTCCACTCCCACCGAACATGTCATGCTTTAGAAATCTTGCTTTGTTAGTTTCTACTATCTATGGTGTATGATATAGACCATAAAATCTATATCCTATTGACCTCTTCAGATAACTAATGAAAAAAGCACTAGTCATTCTGAGATCAAAAGTCTTTTCTTATAGATTATACCTTAGCTTCAACTGGACAACTCCATATACGCATATATTACAAATTAGATTTTCTATTAGTCCCTAACTCATGAGGAGTTTCTTGAATTACTTTAGTAGAAATCTTATTTAAGATTTGTGCAGCTATCTTTATAGCCTCAACCCATAAGTAAATAGATAGAGTAGAATAATTTATCATAGCTTGAATCATTTCTTTAAGCATCCTATTCCTTCTTTCAGTTACACCATTTTGATCTAGTATGTCAGGTATTGTATATTGAGGTATAATCTCTTGTTTCTTCAGAAATTTTGCTAATGGTCTTGGCCTTTGGTCCATCTCAATATGTCTACCATAGTACTCATCAACTTTGTCAGATCTGATTATTTTAATCATTTTTTCTAATTATCTCTCTATCTCTGTTTTAAACTTCTTAATGACCTCAAATGCATTAGTCTTATCAAACAAAAAATATAGATATATATATCATAAATAGTCATCAGTAAATATGACAAAATATTTTTCACCTACCAGACATGGGGGAAAAGATCTACATACCTCAATGTGAATGATTTCCAAAATTTCCTCACTCTTTTTGACACTTTTTTTAGATATGTATGTCTATTTTGCCTTTATGTAGTTAACACAGGTTTTAAAATTAGTAAAGTTTAATAATCCTAAGATTCTATCCTTCACTAGCCTTTTAATCTTTTCTTCAGAGGTATACCCCAACCTCCAATGCTATAACATAGAAGAGTTTTCAAAAGAATATGAAAACTAACTTTAAAATCTAAGACTATTCTATAATATCTAACTATCTTAATAAGTGAACGTATTTGATTTCCAGTGAGAATGGACCATTCACTTTTAGTCAAAGGCCTTCTTAATAGGAAGCCTTGCAACTTGTTGGCAATATGCATAGATGTACTAGAGTCAAAACCCCAGGTAAAATTAAGAACATTACTAAATTAGATTCAAATACACATAAGAGAGTAAAGGGTACGTTACTTTTGTAGTCACTTTTCATACTGCATGCAGTCACTTTTGATCCATTAAAAAAAAAAAAATTCTATGCTACTATCAATCATTATAGGAATTAATACTGTAAAAAATACATGCTCATATTAACATCAAATAATAATATCAAATAAATTTTATCCAAAATAAATAAATTTTTTAATATTTAACTTTGATGGACAACCAGGTGCATCATTATGTCTCTTCTTTGGGCAAGTGCTATAACTACTAGTGGCTATACCTATTTAGTAATATATCATATCACCAGTGAACTTAACAGGATATGCACATTAGATATAAGCAAATACTATAACTTTGGGTATGAAAATATTACTCGATCCAAATACAGTTTTATCATTTTATCCATCTAAATCTCAAACATGAAGATGCTCTTTTGAGAGCGAATCAATACTTTAGTAGCTTAGGCACAATTATGATTATTAGATCAATTAAATTTATCTACAATTATACTTTATAAAAAAATTTTAGTATTAAGAGTTCATGATCACTTTGATGATCACATCAAAACAATTAGATAAAAAACTTTCAATCCCTTATAAATAGTATCAATAAACTTTACATGCAAAACATGGCAAGATATAATTATTGAAGAAAAAATTCGTCCAATCGCATCGAATGTCAAGAAGGTAGAATAGATTAGCAATTAAAATTTTCATAATACTTATGAAATCTCACCTTGATTTGCAACAAAAAATAATCAAGATTGAAAAAACTCTTCGATCAATATACTTCACGAGATTGGGATGCGTGGATCCTCTACTTCGTGTGCATGCCAAACGCTATAGGAGAGAGGGATGAACTCATTTTTTGGAGAGAAAGGAGAGGAACCCTTAAGATCTGATCTCAAGGCTTTGGAGCAGCCCACATGCCACCATGCCAAGAGGAGGGAGAACGTCCAAAAAGAGAGAGAAGCCCTAAGAGAGCACATGCCCAAAAGAGAGGGGACGCCCACACCAAAAGTATTCTCCACACCAAGCCTAGGATTGATTCCTTCTTGTCACTTCTCCACACCCTTCCTTATATAGGCAAGGGGTCCTGGATCAAATCAAACTCTTTTAGGTGCAAGGATTAGGAGACTCTATGTTTGGATCAAATCCAAACTCAATAAAGCATAAGGATTCCTAATGCGAGTAGGAGAAGCGCCTCCTTTCATTATGGTGCACGTCCAAAAGGAGGGGACTATTTTCAGATCCTTTCAAACTACCTTGATCGGCCCATAAGGAGAGAGAATGTTTGAAAAAAATGACTAAGTGCATCAAATCTGATTCAAATCCGATTTGGATCAATTCGAATTTGATTCGAATCCGATTCGACCCAATTTCGAAAAGATAGCTGATCCTAATCCAATTAGGATTCTTATCCAAATCTAACTTGATAAATTAATCCAATCAAATCTTAATAAAATTAAGTCTAATTAGATTAGATTTGATCTAAAGTAATTAGGACTCAATCCATTCTCCCATAATTGCTTGGATCATTGATTTGATTTAATTTATCTTTGAAATCAAACCCACACCTCGCGAGCAATGCTAGCTGAATATAGTCAATGTTTAATTCCGTATGATCTATAACTTAATTCTCAATCAAGTTAATCTATATATTTAATCAAGTCTCATACTTTCTAATCGAATACATAAATATCTGATCAATTCTTTCCTACATTGTTTGACTTTTATGCGTGACTCCATAGGTTCAAATACAAAGCTGGTAGCATAGGAACTCCTTCCTATACTAATCGAAGTGACCATCTGATAATGACATATGATGTCTGGATAAGTTAAATATCAGCAAAATAATATTCAAGAACCTCGACATATGGTTATCACATAATTCATCTCTTTGACCCTAATGCTTAAGGTGACCTAAAATTTTAACAGTCAACCCTGAAACAGTCATCCACATAGTATTTTAATCTTTCAAATTCATCGTATGAATTATCCAGACCAAGATTTTATTAAATTGAAATACAGTGATAAATTAACTCCTATAATTCAGAGGGATCAATACCATCTTGATCCACATACAGACTTTACAGATACTTGACTGTACCTAATAGTCTTCCATCACTACATTAGAAATGCAGGTAGTCTAGTACCTAAGTACAGTGAGTTATTTGCAAGTCACTATGGTGATCTTAGATCTGAGAGATACTTATGCCTATATGTTTCATGAGCTGCTTTTGACAACAGAGCGCTCAATAGGTGAGTTACTTGTTCAGTGATAATGTACTCTTATATCTCATCTGTTTGCCATACCAGTGTCTCTACACTCCTTGGTTACGAAGACAACCAACCAATATAGTACACAATGACCTACACCCGATAAACATCATCATCCTATTAATGATATATCATTTGATGGCGAACATATTTAAGAACTATTCGATAAATCTTTCTTTATCGATCATAATATAGTTCTAGGGACTTCATTACAACACAAGAGTTCTAATAATAAAGATGTTCTCTTTATGATGACAAAGCTAAAATAACTTTTATTCATTGAACAATCATTCATAATACATAATCCAATTATTTATAATAAATCAATTGACTTTAGGACATAATTTTTAATAACTTCCACTTGGACTAAAACCAATCGAGACAGTATCTTATACCCATCTTCTACTTATGATCATCGAACTCTTTGATCTCGAGAGTTTTAGTGAAGAGGTTAGCCAGGTTCTCATTTTCATCAATCTTTTTCAGCTCGACGTCACATCGATCCATGATTTCACAGATAAGATGAAAGTATCATAGAATGTGTTTGGTTCTGTAGTGCGACTTGGGATCCTTTGCTTGCGCTATGACTTCAGTACTTTCACAATATAGTAAAATTGGACCATCAAAAAAGGAAATCACTCTAAGTTTAGTGATGAACTTCTTCAATCAAACAGCCTCTTTTGCAGCATCAGATACCATAACATATTCTGCTTCGCATACTAAGTCAGCCACCGTATACTGCTGAAAACTCTTCCAATAAATTACTCCTCTGTTTATGGTGAACACATAGTCCGATATATTTTTATTGTCATCATGATCTGACTGAAAATTGAAATCAGTATATCCTATAAATTTCAAGTCAGTATCTCCATAGATAAGCCATTGATCCTTAGTATTTCTCAAATACTTAAAGATTATCTTCACAATCTTTCCAGATCAGACTGGTATCTACTCACTACTCCTAGTGAATAAGCTATATCCGATCTCATACATGTCAAGACATACATAATAGATCTCACTGTCGAGGTATATGAGATTCTACTCATAGAGCTCTCTCTTGAGGAGTTATCGGACAATCCTTCTTAGAGAGAGAAATTTTTTGGCCATCGATAGATAGTCTTTTTTGAAATTCTCCATGCTGAATCATTTCAGCATGATATCAATGTACATGGATTGGGATAACCAAAGTAACTTTTTAGATCTATCTCTATAAATCTTCATTCTTAAGATGTAGGATGCTTCTCCCAAATTCTTCATGGAGATTGTGATGATAGCCACAGCTTTACACTTTGTAAAGCTAGAATATCATTTTCTATTAATAGTATGTCATCCACAAACAGTATAAAGAAGATAACTACAGAATCATTAGTTCACTTGTAGACATAAGGCTCTTCTTCATTCCTAACGAAGCCATATATTTTGATCATTTTATCAAAATGTATGTTCCAACTCCTAGATGCTTGCTTCAGTCCATAGATGGATCTATTTAGCTTGCATACTTTAGATTCATCTGAGGATGTGAACCCTTTAAACTGTATCACATACACCTCTTCTTCTAGCTTCTCATTAAGAAAAGTGATTTTGACATCCATTTACTAAATCTCAAAATCTAAATGTGCCACTATCGCAAGTATGATTTGGATGGACTTGAGCATTGCCACAGGAGAGAACATCTTGTTATAGTTAATACTATAATGCTGACAGTATCCCTTGGCAACTAGATAGGTTTTATAAGTCTCCATCTTTCCATTCGCTCTTCTTTTCTTCTTGAAAATTTATTTATACCTTGTGGGTTTAATCTCTTCAGATGGATCAATCAGTGTCCATACATCATTGATCTTCATGGACTCTATCTCGAATTTTATAACATCAAGCCATTTTTTAGAGTCAAGCCTTTGCATAGCATCCATGTAGATGATCAGATCCTCGTTGTTCTCATCTAGATCGACAGGATCACCATCCTGAATCAAGAAATTATAGTATCTGTCTGGTTGACACGGTATTCTATCGAATCTCCTTAATGACGCCTCTACAGACTCTGAATTTAATTTTTTAATCAAATCTAATTCTGTATGTGTCAGTATTTCTACCTCACGAACTTTACTAAGTTCAATTTTAGTAGCATAGTTTCTTTTCCAAAGAACTTCTTTTCTAAAAAAACTGCTCTATTGCTAACAAACACTTTTTGTTCTTCAGTAAGATAGAAGTAATATCTTTTAGTTTTCTTAGGATACCCTACGAACAAGCATTTATCGAATCTAGATCCAAGCTTCTCTGTCTTTAAATACTTGATATAAGCCAGATATCTCCAAATCCTAAGGTATGAGAGCATTGGCTTATGTCCTGACTATATCTTATATGGTGTTTTATTTACAGACTTGCTCAGAACCTTATTAAGTATATAGCAAACAGTTTCAAGAGTATATCTCTAAAAGAAGATTGGCAAAGTCACAAAATCCATCATGGACTGAACCATGTCTAACAGTATTCGATTTCTCCTTTTTGACACCCTATTATGTTGTAGTATTCCAGAAGAGGTCCATTACGAGAGAATTCCATTCTCTTCTAGATATATTAGATAATTAGTGGTAAGGTATTCACCTTCTCGATCTGAGCAAAGAGTTTTAATACTCTTTTCAGTCTATTTTTCTACTTCACTACAAAATCATTTGAATATTTCAAATGATTCAGATTTATGTTTCATAAGGTAGACGTATCCATACCTCGATAGGTCATCAATAAATGTAATGAAGTAATAATAACCTCCTCTGATGTCTATGTTCATAGGTCTATATACAGCGCTATGTACTAGACTTAGAACATCACTGACTCGCTCATCTTTTTTCTTAAAAGGTGATTTGATCATCTTATCAAGTAGATAGGATTCACAGATCAGTAATTATTTATAGTCATTAATTTCAAGAATACCCTCTTTGATAAATCTGTCTATCCTATTCTTATTCACATGACCCAGCTTACAATGCCAAAGATAGATATCACTGACATTATCTATCCTAAAATGTTTGTTCGATGTGTACATTACACCGATAGACTGTGATGTAAGTATATGCCATGTTTCAATTATTCTGACATGATTTTAGTATCATTTATAATCATATCATAAAAATTATCTTTTATTAAAAATTTAAAATCAAGTTTGGCCAAAAGACCTACAGAGATGACATTCATTAGAAAAGAAGGACAATAATAATACTCATCTAACATGACACTACTAGACTTGAAAGAAAGCTGCATAGTTCTTAAAGCTAGAACTGAAATAAGGCTTCCATCTCTAACATTCAGGAATTGCTCATCTTCTTTAAAGTTTTTACTGACCTACAGTTCTTGCAACAAATTACAAATATGAATCAAACTTCTGGCATCTAATACCCAGATAGTAGTATCACATATAGAGAAATTACAAGGAATTATCATATAAATACCTTACGAAGCAAGTAATTGTTTGTTTCTCTTGTTTTTTAGCCTGTTTGGGCCAAGAAAAGCAATATATGCATGATAGTTCCTCTTCCAATAATCCAACTTCTTACAAAAGAAGTATTCTATCTGGCTCTTATCGACTTTTGACTTTTTATCCTACTTTGGCTTTGGATCGGCGGCACGACTCTTCTGCATCTTTTTCTTCTTTTCTCTCTTGAAAGAACAACGACCTACAGACGATCCTCCCACAACATGCACTGACTCCTTTTGGAACTGATGGTCCTTCTCGAATATCTACAACAATCCTAGCAAACTATAGTAGTTCACTGTAGGCTTGATCATTCTATAATGACTCAAGAAAGATAGGTAGGACTTTGATAGTAAGTTTAGGATAGCATCCTTGCCCAACTGTTCATATAACAGAAAGTCAAGTTTGCTTAAGCATTCAATCTGCCCTATCATGTATAATACATGATCTGTGACTGATGCTCCTTCTCACATACAGACATTGAACACAGCATAGGAGATTTTGTGTCTCTTAACACCTCAAGAGTGCCGAAGGACTCATTCAATAATTGAATCATCTCCTCGGGTTGCGCATCTTTGAACTTATAGCTAAGTTCGTTGTTCATGGCTACGCTCAAGATGTAATGCACTATAGTGCGATCACTGAGTCACTTCATATAAGTATCTCTCACAGCACGGGATGCGTTAGCAGCAGGTTCTTCAAGTGTGAGATCTGTAAGCATGTACAAGATCCTTTCATACTCTAAGATGATCTTAAGCTTTCGATACCAACTATCGAAATTTGACTCGATAAGCTTGTTACTGTCCAACAGTAATCAAAACGATAATGTGTTGGTCATAGCTGAAAAAAATCAAAAATCTATTAGTATATGAATTATTTAAATCCTAAAGATATAGACTTTAGTTTAAAAAGTCCTTCCACTATTTTATACAAATTGATATCCTCTACCTTCAATTCAAGGAATTACATTAATCTCTTAGCAGGTATTAGAATCCACACAGATTGCATTCAGGTCTGAGTGTGGCTCAACCAATCTTAGTGCATCCATGGGTAGGTTCTTAATCAATTATTTCATCAAATAATTTCTAACAATTAAATTTTATCCCAGACATCTCTTCAGCAGGTGTGTGGCACCTTCACTGAAAATTTTGATTAGGTCCAACCATTAACATGACAATACAAAATACATCTAACAAATAAATATTTAGGCCCGAGTGTGGCTCAACCAACCTGACCATTGATCTGAAGGGTACAACAAGATGGTCATATGATGAATGATAATTTCAATAGTCAATAAACACCAGGCATGTGGCACCTCCAATGCCTATTTAGATTATAGATGCATTATCATGCATCTTAATAGGAGGCTATAAACTAATTATCCCCATAACTGTATCATTTTAAAGATCTAATAATTTAAAAATTTTGATAAAATATTTTTAGAATAAGAGAAGAGATTGATCTGCGAGTCATAATCCTTCCACTGACTTCACAGGTCATGAAGAAGACTTGATACAAGCTGGTCTAGAAATACCTAAATCAGTCACACTGATTTATCTTAATGATATCGATCAGCTTGAATCAATCAGTGACCTAATCAAAACATGATCTATCAAATTGGCTAGGTAAGTAAGATCGGTGGGAAGGTCTGCCTCGGCTTGCTTTAGACACCATCGTAATGGTCAGATAAGCAAACTTTCAATTAAAAACTATCGATCGAATTATCTTATAATATTATCAAACTTATCTTAGACACTAATTGATCGATTAGTTTTAATTCAGTCAACCAAAGGATTCGGGTTAAATTTTTGAGCCACGATCATGGTTCAATTGATATGATCAAAAATATAGACTTGATCAAGCTATAATTATTGAGATTGATCTAAAAAAATTTTGATCTAATCTAATTCAATATTTGATTAGATATAATCAATTTCTCTAATTGATTCATATTTATTTCTAATCCTAGGTCTAACCCAGTTAGATGACCTGATTCGTGCTAACCTATTGTCCATCAATTTATGAGGTATGTTAATATTTTTAATTCTCAAATCTAAATTTTTTTAAAAATTTAATTTTAAATTAAGTATGTAAAATATGTATTTTAATTTGTAGAACTATTCTATTAGAATTTTATGTGAAGCATACCATATATTTTAAATCAAAAACTAATTTTCAAATACCATGTTTAACAATTAAATATGAATCAATTTCATGTATACATCATATATATCATAAAAATTTAGATTTCTACATCATATGCAATCATACAATTCAAATCATAAAATTTAATTTTTATATCTAAATTTATTTTGCTAAAATTATAATTAATTATAAATCACTTTAGATCTAATCTAAATATATTCATAATCAAAATAATTTTAAAATTTTTTTTGCTATTCTTCATCATGAGACTTGATCATAATGGCACCCCTACATATTATAAGAGTATTTCATCGAACAGAAAGAGAGAATCTTTAAATCCTACTTTGCTCTTATGATCGAATGGCTTGATGATCCTCTCAATTCGAGTACTAGGCTACTAAGATCTGAAATCTAGTTTCAAAAATAAATTACATCACCATGTAAATTGTCAAATAAACTAGGCATGCATATGAATATGATCATATCATACATGTTAAACATCTAATCCTATTAAATCATCACTTCAGATACATTATTTTAGATCTAAAATTAAATTTATATAGTATATAAAATAATTGATTTAGATCTAAATTAATATAAAAATCTATTTTAAATATATGTATGATTATATAAAAAAAATTTGGTTAGAGATGTGATCAAACATGTATCGATATTATGCTGAAATCATATTTGAAATTTTATCAAACAAATTCAGATCTGAGCTTGATTCAAACTTTAATTTTTTAATTAAATTATATCATAAAAAATATATTTAAATATATTTAAATCTATGCATAATCAGGTATTAAATTAGCATAGAAAATTTGCATAGAAAATTTTGCTAAAATAGATTTTCAGCAGTCTGAATTTAGGGACTGATTTTGATTCAATACTCAAATCAAAACCAAATAAAAAATATACATGAGATATTTGAAGAGACCAAGATTTAATTATATCAAAAAATTTAGTTTAAAACTAGATCAAAAAATAATCAAAAAAATCTTGAAATTTGACTATGCGATCATAACATATAGGACTGGCTTTGATATCAATTAAAGAAAAAATTTATCCGATTGCATTGGATGCCAAAAAGGTAGAATAGATTAGTAATTAAAAATTTTATAATACTTATGAAATCTCACCTTGATTCATAGTAAAAAATAATTAAGATTGAAGAAGCTCCTCGATCAATATGCTTTGCGAGATCTGGATATGCAGATCCTCTACTTTGCGTGCACGCCAAACACTGTAGAACAGAGGAATAAACTCTTTCTTTGGAGAGGAAGGAGAGGAACCTTTGAGATCTGATCTCAAGGCTATGGAGCAGCCCACATGCCACCATGCCAAGTGGAGGGAGGATGTCCAAGAAGAGAGAGAAGCCCAGGGAGAGTACATGCCCAAAAGAGATGGGACGCCCCACACCAAGAGGATTCTCCATGCCAAGCCTAGGATTGATTCTTTTTTTTTCTCTTCTCCACACCCCTCTTTATATAGGTAAGGGATCCTGATCAAATCGAACTCCTTTAGGTGCAAGGATTAAGACTCTCCATATTTGGATCAAATTCAAACTTCATAAAGCACAAGGATTCCTAATGCGAGTAGGAGAAGCGTCTCCTTTCATTATGGTGCATGCCCAAGGGGAGGGAATTATTTTTAGCTCCTTTCCAACCATCTTGGCTGGCTCATAAGGAGAGAGAATATCTGAGAAAAGTAGCTAAGTACATCAAATCAGATTTGAATCAATTCGAATGTGATTCGAATCCGATTCGAATCAATTTTGAAAAGACTGCTGATCCTAATCCAATTAGAATTCTTGTCCAAGTCCAACTTGATAAATTAACCCAATCAAATCTTAATAAAATTAAGTTCAATTTAGATTAGATCTGATCTAAAATAATTAAGACTCAATCCATTCTTCCATGATTGCTTGGATCATTGATTTGTTTAATTCATCTCCAAAATCAAACCTGCACCTCATGCGTAGTGCTAGCTGAATATAGTCAGTATTTAATTCCATATGACCTATAACATAATTTTCAATCAAGTTAATCTACATGTTCAATCAAGTCTCATACTTTCAAATCAAATATATAAATATTCTGTCAATTTTTTTTCTATATTGTTTGATTTGTGTGCATGACTCCATAGGTTCGAACACTAAGCTGGTAGTATAGAAACTCTTTCCTATACTAATCGAAGTGACCATCTAGCAATGATACCCAATATTCAGATAGATCGAATATTTACAAAGTAATATTCAAGAATCTCGATATATGATTACCACATAATTCATCTCTTTAACCCTAATGCTCAAGGTAACCTAGGATTTTAACTATCAACCCTGAAACAGTCATCCACATAGTATTTCAATCTTTCAAATTTTTTACATGGATTATCTTGATCAAGATTTTACTTAATTAAAATATAGTAATGCATTAACTCCTATAATTCGGAGGGATCAATTCCATCTTGATCCATACACAAACTTTACAAGTACTTGACTGTACCCAGTAGCCTTCCGTCATTGCATTAAAAATGCAGATAGTTCGGTACCTAAGCATAGTGAGTTGCTTGTAAATCACTATGGTGATCTTAGATCTGAGAAACACTTATGCCCATATATTTCACGAGCTGCTTTTGATAGCAGAGCGCTCAACAGGTGAGTTACTTATTTCGTGATGATGTACTCCTACATCTCAACTGTATGCTATACCAGTATCTCTATACTCTTTGATTATAAGGACAACCAACCTATATGGCACACAATGATCTACACTCGATAAACATCATCATCTTATTAATGATGTATTATTTAATCGTGAACATATTTAAGAACTATTCGATAAATTTTTTTTATCGATCATAATATAGTTTTAAAGATTTTATCACAATACAAGAGTTTTAATAATGAAGATGTTCTCCTTATGATGAAAAAATTAAAATAATTTTTATTCATTAATCAATAATTTATATATAAAATTTAATTATTTACAATAAACCAATTGACTTTAGGACATAATTTTTAACAATTATGATATTATTAAAACTTTATTGCATGAATTATATTGATCCAAAATTAGATATTATAGAAAATTTCTGATGTTACATGTTCATGGTCATTTTTGTGATTGCACCGAATCAATTAAACTAAAAACTTTCAATTCTTTATAAATCGTATCAATAAACTTTGCATACTAGACATGGCATAAATATATTATCAAGAATATGATAGTAGGCCTGCAATGCTTTATTCACATATAAATAAATTAAATAGTATATACAAATATGTAATGTGCAAATTTACAGACTTTTATACAATACAACCAAATGACAGGGATCATATCATAATTATCAAAAGACCTTCATGTGATAAAGTTTATTATAGGGACTAAATAATAATCCAGAGGTCTTTATGTAATAAACTCTATTATAAAGATTAAAATATAATATTAAAAAGATCTTTATGTAATATATACTTTATCAGGGACTTAAACATAAAAATTCCTTTTTTAACTAAATGGGTCTAATCGATTTTTGGATTTCGAGTCGAAACCCAAATCCAAACCCATTGAACCTCTCTTCTTCCTCCCAATCGCCCGAAGCTATTTCTTTTCTTCCCCCTATTCTCGATCGCATATGGTGGAGCTGACAGAAGCCAAATGCCCCTCCTCAGCCATTTATCGGCTGGCGATCATTGAAAAGGCCTAATTGGCAGACCACCATCATTTTCCAGGGCCTTCATGATCAAACAGAGGTGGAGGGGCCGCATCGGTGCTCCTCCCACCAAATTTGGGCCAATGGTCATCGGAAGACCACAATCGGTAGACTGCCGCCCCTTCCTTAGGACCCACCTCCATTTTTCTCGATGATTAGGAGGGAGAACCATCGATTAACAAGATCTGATGATTCCTTCCTTGCCAATCAGTCCCTTTTTTATTTATTATTGTTGGAATGGTGGATTGGTTGCTGAAGATTGGGAACTAGTGTGGTGGCTTGGTGCGATGGTTGCTGGAGGTCGATCAAAGTCTGGCCATCATGAATGGAGAAGGGAGGGCATGCGATGGTTACTGGAGGTCAATCGAAGTCTGGCCATCATGAATGGAGAAGGGAAGGCATGACAGTGGAAAACCATGAATGTTGTCATCCTTTTTCTTCTCCTTTTAATATTTATTTATTTATCCAAAGATTAATTCAAGCCAAAAATAAATCATAGATCATTTAAAATAAATAAATAGATAAAATCATAAATCTTTTATGGAATCTGAAAATGGATCCAGATCATAATGACTCCAATTACAAACAACCAACCAAGATGGCTAGTCAGATCCACACCAATGTAAACTTTATATAGATATGAAGACTTCAATCTTCAAACCAAAAATCTATATGGCTCTAACACCACAATATAAGAACTTTATGAGGTAATAAAACTTATATGAAAAGGAAGCCATCAGAGTGCTATCCAAAATTTCTCAAATTATCCTACAAATACCTACAGCAAATTAGCCTGCAACGACCTACAACCTGCAACTACCTAAAACTACTAGAGAAATAAGCTTGATGTACTCCTCACTGTCGTCGAATAGTACTTTGATTTTTCAATCCTAATTCTAAGTATATCTGATGGGAAGGACCTCACAAATTTTCAGATGAGTTAGGGACTAAGTCCATATAGGGTATCCTTTTATAATATGTCTCATTTGTCAAAGACAGTATCAGAATCAGTCGTAAAGACTGCAAGATAAATATTATCTATGATGGTTGTATAGAGTTTAATTTTATCAAATATCAAATATATCTTTATCATTTTATCAAAAATTTATCTTTAGTCAAAATTTAGATCAATCTAAAATATGTAAACAAATCTTGATGCATGTTAGTATGGGCCACATCTTGATAGGGTTAATCGGATAAAATTTCAACAATAGATACTCTCATTCGGCCAAACTGATACACGGACAATAATTTATTTTGCTATCATCTTCGACATTCTCAATAGTGCATTTACACATAATAAATAAGATGATAAAAGACATCTTTGTCACACATCAATAAAAGAGTCGAAAGAATCAAGAGTTCCATTGATCAAAATAACAAAGGAGGGTGACTCGATATAGCTTTAGATCCAATTAATCTAGTCATCCTGAAAACCTAATTATTGAAGAGAAAAGACCAAAAAATTCCACCGAACTCTTATCATATGCTCTCTCTCTATGTCTAGTTTAATCATCATGTAAGTGTATATAACTAGAGCCTATTGTAAATCATGCATAATCCCCTTAGCCATAAAAATATTATCAGAAATACTTCTACCTTTAATAAATGCACCCCATTGCTAATTTATCAATGGATGTAGAATATGTTGCCTCCTATTAGCCATCAATTTAGCAATAATTTTATATAGAGCGGTCCATAAACTGATTGGGAGATAGTGAGACTGGAGTGATACATCTAATCTACTAAGAATTGGAGTAATGAAAATGTGCTTCTATTATGCTGGCTTAAAATAAAAGGTAAAGAATTGTTTCATTGCAAGATATGCATCTCTATGGATGATCGACCAATAGTATTTGAAGAAAAAATATGAAAAACTATCCAGACTAGAAACTTTATTCTCTAACATAGATTATAATATAGATTTGATCTCATCATTTGAGACCGCTCTAAGAAGCATCTCATTGTCAAACTCAAAAAAAATAGTATTAGGTAGTGGAACAATAATTGAGTCTATATCATCCTTATCCATCCTTCTAGTACTGAAAAAAATAAACAATTCATTCCTAATAGCAGCTTCATCCTAAATATTATTTCTATTATCATCTTTAAAAGAATGAATTTCATTTCTTCTCCTCCTTATGATGGCAGTGTGATGAACAAATTTTGTATTCCCATCATCCTCATTGAGCTAAGGTGTTGCCCAGCTATGCAACCCAAGAGGGGGGGGTGAATTGGGTTTCTAAAAATTTTAAGCCCAACTGAATACTTATGAAGAACAAAACAAAGACTTTAATTCAATATTAATTACCTAAAGCAGGAATGCAAGAATATAATAAAGAAATAAAGTGAGCGATAAAGCACACCACAAACACAAGGATTTATAGTGGTTCGGTGCTAACCTTGCACCTACATCCACTCCCCAAGCTCCTACTTGGGAATTTCAATCCACTATATTTTGTATTCAACCCGAATACAAAACGTCGAAAACTCCGACACTAGCTATCCCAAGCTAGATCACTTGTTTCTTGGGTACAAGTAAACCCAAAACACTCCGATTTCAGGTTCGGATCAACCTTTCCTTGTTTTGGAAATCCTCCAAAAACAAGAACTAAAACTCACAAAGAGTTAGAAAATTTTGAGCACAGATTAATACAATAACAGCTCCTTTAAATGAGCTAATATAACAATAAAAACTTTACTCAAATGAAGAACCCTTTTTGAATTTTCTCAAGATGGATGAACGCTTGAACGAATGCTTGAGAAGAGGTTGTTTGTTGATTGAAGATCTCTTGAAAGCTTTGAACGATCTCTAGATCAAAGTTGGACAATAGGCTTGAAAGATCCTCTTGAATGCTCTTGCTTTTCTCTTTCACAATCTCTCTTGTATATTGTGGATCCTCTCTCTTTTTCTTTTTGGATATTTCGTTGATCTCAGGCTTTTTCGTGCAGATTTCTGATCCTTTCTTCTGTTTTTCTCTCCTTTGATTTCACGTTTGATCTGCTATTTAATCTGCAATTTCTTTCACCATTTAAAGCATTTTATGACATTAGAAGCAAGAGAAAATAATTTAGGCAGATAAAGAGCCGTTAGAGCAATTTTAGGAAGCATAAAAGGCAATTAAAACGGGCAAAAAAATAGCCGTTGCTGATATTTTCCGTCGCAGGGGTCGACTCATGAGTCGACTCATGCTTCAGGGGTCGACTCATGAGTCGACCTCTGTTGCAAAAACCAGAGAATGCATTTCTGGAAATTCTTGGCTCAAATTAGCAGGGGTCGACTCATGAGTCGACTCATGCCTTGTGGGTCGACTCATGAGTCGACTCACAGATCGTGCCAAGCCAGAAAACTAGCGTGCCAAGGAGAATTTTTGCGTGCCAATCAGCTCACAGTGCCATGAGTTGACTCATGAGTCGACTCATGCACTTCAAACCTTCATAACTTCAAAAATATAAGTCCAAACACAATGAAATTTTCACCAATAGATTTTAAATCATTTGTTCTACCAAATGGTACTATCAAATCAAGATTTTAGTGAAATTATGATTTTGCCCTTGAAGAGCATAAGGACTTTTTCATTTTAAAATTATTTGTATCCCTTCAATCTGCTTTGTAATCATCAAAATCAATCTGGGAGCAACAATCTCCCCCTTTTTGATGATGACAAAATACTTGAACAAAAGCATTTATGTGAATGCATTAATTTCAAAAGAATGCACTGTAGGTGTATATGCTTGAAAAATATGATTCTTTTGGCATGTGATATAAATGGTCATATGCAAAAATAGTTTGTCCATTTTCATAAACATTTGAAAAGAGTATTAGATCATTTTGAGTTTAAGATATATCAGAGCAAGAGAGAAAAATAAATTTTTTTTAATATATCAGAGCAAGAAAAAAATAATTTTTATAATGTTATCCGAAAAGATTTTACAATGTATCAGAGTAAATGTTATAATATAATAGAGAAAATTTCACACTGTATCAGAGCAAATTTTATAATGTATCAGAAAAAATTTCACACTGTATCAGAGCAAATTTTGTAATGTATCAGAGAAAATTTCACACTGTATCAGAGCAAATTTTATAATATATCAGAGCAAGTTAAAAAAAATTTTAGGGAGTATCAGAGTAAGTTAAACTTCTTAAGATGTATCAAGGTAAATTTCAAAAGATGTATCAGAGCAAGTCTGAATTTTAAAATATATCAGAGCATATTTAAATTTTTAAGGTAAATCAGAGCATATGTAAAGAAGTAATTTAAAAGTTACATAATTGCATTGTACTTAGCATTGTACTTTAAATTCTTCAATTAATTTCTCATAATTTGTAATTTTGCTTTTGGGGTTTTGCCTTTGATGAGTTGCTTTTTGTTTAATTTCTCCCCCTTTTCTTGCTTTTTGTTTAATTTCTCCTCCTTTTTCTTGCTTTTTGTTTAATTTCTCCCCCTTTTTCTTTCATAATTTAGGGTTTTGCTTTTAATGAGTTGCTTGCTTTTTGTTTAATTGTTTACTTTCTCTCCCTTTTTGATATCATCAGACATGGTTAACTTTTCTTTTTCAAAAATATTCTTTAATTTCTCCCCTTTTAGAGTATATCACAGATGTTTGCTCCCCCTTAATATAGCAATTATCAACAGCAAACAAAGACAAAGAGAAGACAATATTTCAACAAGGAGAATATATATAACCAAAATATGATCAATATCATTACAAAAGGTAGAAATATAGGTAAAAAATGATTCCATTAATATCATAATTGTTTCAATACATAATTCTTAAAAATAAAATTCAACCAGCTAATTGTCAATACATGGCCCCAAGGTACAGATCCTAGAACAAGACACTAGTACCTAGGATCTAGTAAAGATCAAGATAAGTCAATAATCGGAGTCATCAGATATAGGGTGAGGAGATGATGGATCAGAAGTGCGTCCTCTACCCCGTCTGCCTCTGCCACGAGTAGGAGAGCGAGATGAACTGGGTGGCTGAGAACGCTGAGATGCTAAGGACTGAACAGAAAGGGTGAGTCTAATAGAATCAAGTACGTTCAGTGCTCTAGAAACAGATTGAAGTAGAGCAGTGAACTGAGTGGTAGCATGCTCACTCGATCCTCGGATCTCTTTCCTCAGTAATTCATATCCACCTTCTAGTGCTCCTCTGAGCCTGCCAGCCTCTGCAGTGAGGTCTGTGACCTCAATAGTAGACTCCTGTGGCGGGGATGGGCCAAAGCAAGGACTTGCCCCTGCAAGTCTAGAACTCTGCCAGTCAATCTTCAGACTGTGTCTTCAAGCTGCTGGATCCTGATGGACTGATCTGAAATCATCTGAAATACAGTGGAGATGTGGGGAGTAATGGTCTGATCAGAAGAGGTAGCTCCAGGTGCAAAAGAAGTACTACTCCACTGACTAGACAGCAAAGAAGCCACACGCTGAGATATATGCTCGATCTGATCGTCAGCCAGTCTGAACTTTGAATGAGGTGCTCTGCTCTCTGGCTGATACACTGGTGTGTGCATCCTAGTAAACTCTGAAGGGCCAGCCTCAGTATCAGGAATGAACTGGGTATCTGGTGAAGCTGCCCTGAAGTCATGTACAGGAGAAGATGGACCTTCTTCTTCTACTCTGCCTTCAGTTCTGTCTTCAACTCTTGTTTCAGCTCTATCCTCAGTTCTTTCTTCAGAGCCCTTGATCCAACCACCATCAGTCTTTGTAATTCCCATTCGGTGCAGGCTGTGTTGGTTGAAAGTGTCCACATGAGAGAGTTTGGTAGGTGCCTCCCCCTCACAGCTAACTCCAAACCTCCTAAATACTCTAGTAAGGGCCATACCATAAGGCAAGTGTGCCTTGGATCTATTCAAAGTTTCTCTCATGGCCTCTATCATAAGTGCAGGGAGGTTTAGGGGGGTCTGAGTGATGACATGAAACATGACACATACATCTCTGCTGGAAAGTAAGTCATGTCTACCACTCCTAGGAAAGAAAAGCTTTGAAACTATCTGATGCAGCACCCTCATCTCAATGGACAAAATCTTTGCTTCCAATTTGTTTAAATTTCCTGAATAAGTTTCTCCTAAGATCATTCTGATCCCCTCTTCTTTAATTGGGAGTTCCATATATGAATATCCATCACTAGGCAACTGAAGTATTTCTCCCAATATCCTAGAGTCCAGGCAGATATCAATTCCCTTTACAGTTGAAGTCACTGACCCACTTCCATAATGTAGGTTTTGGTAGAATTCTCTAACAAGGTCAACATAGGTGACTTCCTTAAGAGAGCAATAGAGTTCCCATCCTTGGTTTTTAATTTTGGTAGCAAAAGTAAAACCTTCTTTCTCAAAGAACCGAAAATCTATATTTTTTCCGGTTTCTACTTTTCTATCAGAAAGAGGATTTACACTGGGGCTTATGGAGGATTGAGAGGGACCTTGAGCAGATGTTGAAACTGGAGTGGGAGCAGTTGAAGACTGAGCATGCCTTTTCTTTCGGACAATTTCTTCAGGCTCACGGATTGATTTCCTTCTTTGAGGAAGCTTCATCTTTGGAGCCATATCCACTAAAGTAGCAGGTAAGGAGACTTGAATTGAGTGAAGGAGGGATCACAAGAGAGTAAAGAAGGATTTTGGTGGAGAAAAGAAGTGGATTTTGGAAGTTCGGTAAAGTGCTAGGGCACGTTCCAACCGCGCCAAGCAAAGCGAGAAAGCACAGAAAATCCTTTTGAAGGAGGCGATTTTTAGTGGAGAGGAGGAGGGAGAATTGCCTCAAAATTAATCCTTGGATTTGGAGCAAGAAGAGTTGGAGAAGACGGCTTTTGGAAGAAGAACGATGGGAAGATGAGTCATCTCACAAACAGTAACCCTTATAAAAACAATGAACCCGTTGAAAGTTGGTGGGATTTACAAGTTTGCCATTGAGTCGACTCATGGGGGTCGACTCATGAAGTTCAGAAAATTAGGAAAAATGTGAATAAATTTCAGAAAAATTTGAAATTTTGAGTGAAGGAATTTTGCTCAATGATAAGTTTTTAGAATGATAAATTTGAGCTTTTGGGACCAGGATAGATGTTGAAACTTGAGCTCTAATCAATTCTTTGGAAATTGAGAAATCTTAGACAAATGGATCTAGAATTCCTAGATTTCTCCTAATTTCACAGAATCTATCCTTACTAAGGGCCTTTGTAAAGATAAGCTAATTGATTCTCAGTGCAAACATATTCAAGAATTATATTTTTGTTTTGAACATGTTCTCTTATGAAATGATGTCTTATTTCAATATGTTTGGATCTTGAATGTTGAATTGGATTTTTAGATGGATTTATGGCACTTGTGTTGTCACATCTTATTGGTGTTTCATTAAGTTTGATTCCAAAGTCTTCGAGTTATTGCTTAATCCACAAGATTTGAGCACAACAACTTCCGACTGCAATGTATTCGGCCTCAGCCGTAGACAGTGCCACCAAATTTTGTTTCTTGCTAAACCATGAGATTAGGTTAACTCCAAAAAATTGGCAAGTTCCACTTATGCTTTTTCTATCTAATTTACATCCAGCAAAATCAGCATCTGAATATCCTAATAAATTAATTTGTGAGTCCTTAGAGTACCATAGCCCTAGAGTTTGAGTACCATTTAAGTATCTAAGGATTCTTTTAACAGCATTCAAATGAGATTCTTTAGGATTAGATTGATATCTAGCACATAAGCAAACACTAAACATTATATCAGGCCTACTTGCAGTTAAATATAATAATGAGCCAATCATACCTCTATAGTATTTTAAGTCTACGCTTTTACCTTCATCATCTTTGTCAAGCTTACTTGAGGGACTCATTGGTGTGCCAGTTGGTTTGCAGTTCTCCATTCCAAATCTTTTGAGTAGTTCCTTGGTGTACTTGCTTTGGGTGATGGAGATTCCCTCTTTTGATTGTTTGATTTGGAGTCCGAGGAAGAAGGTGAGTTCTCCCATCATGCTCATCTCAAACTCCCCCTGCATAAGCTTAGCGAAGTCTTGACAAAGGGATTCATTAGTAGACCCAAAAATTATGTCATCAACATAAATTTGTATAATTAACATATCATTTTGATTTTTTTTAATAAATAAGGTTGTATCTACATTGCCTCTTGAAAAACCATTATTTAGTAGAAATTTGCTTAGCCTTTCATACCATGCTCTAGGTGCTTGTTTTAATCCATATAAAGCTTTATTTAATCTAAAGACATGATTAGGAAAAGTATGATTTTCAAATTCAGGGGGTTGTTCTACATATACTTCTTCAGAGATATATCCATTTAAAAATGCACTTTTAACATCCATTTGAAATAACTTGAAATTCATAAAGCAAGCATATGCAAGTAGAAGTCTAATAGCTTCTAATCTAGCAACAGGTGCAAAAGTTTCATCAAAATCAATTCCTTCTTCTTGATTATATCCCTTAGCAACCAGTCTTGCTTTATTTCTAATTATATTTTCATGCTCATCTAATTTATTTCTAAAGACCCATTTTGTGCCAATTATTGAATAATCTTTAGGTCTTGATACTAAGGTCCAAACATTATTTCTTTCAAATTGATTAAGTTCCTCTTGCATAGCATTAATCCAGTTATGATCATTTTCAGCTTCTTCAAAAGTTTTAGGTTCAAGTTGAGATACAAAAGCACAATGATTAAGTACATCTCTAAGTGAAGAACGTGTTTTTACCCCATGCATAGGATCACCGATAATTAACTCCTTAGGGTGGTTGTGAACATACCTCCATTCCTTGGGTAGGTCATTTATACCTTGAGGTTGTTCTTGAATTTCTTCACCTCTTTCATTTTGTTCGTCTTCTTGATCCTTGTCTTCTGGAGTTGCTGAGTCTTTCAGAGTGATCTCCTTCATACCTTCTATTAGTGGCTCTGCATCATCAACACCCTCATTCTTCCTTGAAGGAAGATCGTTAGATTCATCAAAAACAACATGTATGGACTCCTCAACTACTAAAGTTCTTTTGTTGAAAACTCTAAATGCTTTACTAGTGGAGGAGTAACCTAAAAAGATTGCTTCATCTGATTTTGCATCAAATTTACCAAGTTTTTCTTTTTCATTATTTAATACAAAACATCGGCAACCAAAGACATGAAAATATGCAATATTTGGTTTTCTTCTTTTCCAAAGTTCATAGGGGGTTTTCTTTAAAAATTGTCTAATTAAAGCACGATTTAAAATGTAACATGCTGTGTTAATAGCTTCCGCCCAAAAATATCTTGGAAGGTTGCTTTCACAAAGCATGGTACGGGCCATTTCTTCTAAGGTTCTATTTTTTCTTTCAACTACCCCATTTTGTTGGGGTGTCCTAGGAGCAGAGAAGTTACGGCCAATTCCATTTTCATCACAAAAATTTTCAAAATCTTGATTTTCAAATTCAGTTCCATGATCACTTCTAATATTTTGAATTGAAAATCCTTTTTCATTAGAGACTTTTCGATGAAATTTAGTGAAAATATGAAAAGTTTCATTTTTGTGAGCCAAAAAGAAAACCCAAGTAAAACGAGAGTAATCATCTATAATTACAAAGCCATATCTTTTTTCTCCTAGACTGGTGGTTCTTGTTGGTCCAAATAAGTCCATATGTAAGAGCTCTAATGGTCTAGAAGTTGAAACAGTATTTTTGGATTTAAATGATACTCTAGTTTGTTTACCTAATTGGCATGCATCACAGATTCTATCCTTTTCAAAATTCAGTTTTGGCAAACCGAGAACTAAACTTTCTTAATTAATTTTGACAGAGAATGCATGCTGATATGTGCAAGTCTACGATGCCACAGCCAACTAGTCTCATTGATTTTAGCATTCAAGGATACTAGGCATTGCATGTCTAATTTGGCTAAGTCATTCAAATCTATCATATAAACATTGCCATACCTATGTCCTATAAATTTAATGCCATCGTTAATAGGACTAGTCACAATGCAAACAGATGATTCAAAAACTACTTTATACCCTTTATCACAGAATTGACTAATGCTAAGTAAGTTATGCTTTAAACCTTTAACTAGTAAAACATTCTCAATGTATTTGGAGGGAGTGATACCAATGTTACCTATCCCGATGATCTTTCCTTTGCCATTATCTCCAAAGGTGACCATCCCTCCATCCTTAGCATCAAGCGTGATGAATTGTGATTCATCACCAGTCATGTGTCTCGAGCATCCACTGTCAAGATACCATTTCCTGTTTCCTTCTTGGGATGCTAGACACAGCTGCAAGCAAAGGTCAAGTCTCTGTCTTAGGTACCCAAGCTTTCTTGGGTCCTTTTGGGTTAGTCAGAATGATTCCTTTTGGAACCCATATTTTCTTTATAGTTGTATTGATAGATTTAAGGCATGTGTATGATTTATGTCCTATTCTACCACATTTGAAACAAGTAATATTTGTAGACTTGTTACCTGTATAATTTACATAAATATCCTTCAGAAATTTTTGTTTCTTCAGAGGTTTATAGCCAAGTCCAGCCTTATCATATATAGCTTTCTGATTTTCAAGGATCATATTTAGTTTGTTTGAACTTAAGGTGAACTTATCTACTATAGATTTCAGTTTGTTAATTTCATCCTTTAAGTTTTGATTTTCTTGACTCAAGGTAAATTTTTCAATTGAAAGAATTTCAGCTTGTTTCACTAAGGACTGATTTTCCAATTTCAGTTCTTTGTTTTTCTTCCCTAGTTTCTTTAATTCATCAATTGAGTCATAGAAAGCTTCATGCAATTCTTCAAATGTGAATTCACTAGTGGATTCAGAAGTTACCTCATTTTCATGTGCCATCAGACACAGATTGGCTTGTTCTGTTGAGGTTTTCTCGTCGGAGCTTGAGTCATCACTCGCACTCCAAGTCGCCATCATTGCCTTCTTTTTGAACTTTTTGGGACTTTTTTTCAGTTGTGGACATTCGGATCTGAAATGTCCCGACTTCTTGCACTCGTAGCATGTAAGGGGTTGATCTTTCTCTTTTTCTTTGCTTTGTTCTCCTTTTGTGAATTTCTTTCTCATCCCCTGTTTCCTTTTTCTTAGAAACTTCTTAAATTTTTGGGTGATGAGTGCCATCTCTTCATCCTGTTCTTCATCTTCAGATTCATCCGTTTCATAATCAGGCGAAGTTGTGGATTTGAGGGCAATGGTTCTTTTCTTTTTGACTTCATCCTCTTGATGTTGCTTCATGCTAAGTTCATGAGTCATCAAGGATCCAAGAAGCTCTTCTAGAGGTAGAGTGTTCAAGTCCTTTGCTTCTTGGATGGCAGTCACCTTGGCTTCCCAAGTTCTTGGCAGTGACCTGAGAATCTTCCTTACAAGTTCACTGTTAGTATAAGATTTGCCAAGACTCTTCAAACCATTAATTATATCAGTAAAATGAGTAAACATGGCAGTTATGGACTCATCATGCTCTATTTTGAACAATTCATATTTATGTACAAGCATGTTTATTTTAGACTCTTTTACTTGATTTGTTCCCTCATGGGTTACTTCTAACCTATCCCATATTTCTTTAGCAGATGCACAAGTAGAAATGCGATTGAATTCACTAGCATCTAGTACACAATAAAGAACATTCATGGCTTTGGCATTTAATTGTGCCAATTTCTTGTCAACCTCATCCCATTCTTTCTCGGGTTTGGTTGACTCCTCACCATCTATAATCTTGGTGGGTATGTGAGGACCATTCACTATGATACTCCACATATCATAGTCGAGTGCTTGTATGAAAATCTTCATCCGAGCTTTCCAATAGGTGTAATTAGACCCATTGAAAAGTGGAGGTCGGTTTGTTGATTGCCCCTCGGTTAGAGAAGTACCGACATGGGTTGCCATAGATCTTTGGCTCTTTGATTGTTAGATCAAAGAAGGGCTAGAGCACCGGCTCTGATACCACTTGTTGCCCAGCTATGCAACCCAAGAGGGGGGGTGAATTGGGTTTCTAAAAATTTTAAGCCCAACTGAATACTTATGAAGAACAAAATAAAGACTTTAATTCAATATTAATTACCTAAAGTAGGAATGCAAGAATATAATAAAGAAATAAAGTGAAGCGATAAAGCACACCACAAACACAAGAATTTATAGTGGTTCGGTGCTAACCTTGCACCTACATCCACTCCCCAAGCTCCTACTTGGGAATTTCAATCCACTATATTTTGTATTCAACCCGAATACAAAACGTCGGAAACTCCGACACTAGCTATCCCAAGCTAGATCACTTGTTTCCTGGGTACAAGTAAACCCAAAACACTCCGATTTCAGGTTCGGATTAACCTTTCCTTGTTTTGGAAATCCTCCAAAAATAAGAACTAAAACTCACAAAGAGTTAGAAAATTTTGAGCACAGATTAATACAATAACAGCTCCTTTAAATGAGCTAATATAACAATAAAAACTTTACTCAAATGAAGAATCCTTTTCGAATTTTCTCAAGATGGATGAACGCTTGAACGAATGCTTGAGAAGAGGTTGTTTGTTGATTGAAGATCTCTTGAAAGCTTTGAACGATCTCTAGATCAAAGTTGGACAATAGGCTTGAAAGATCCTCTTGAATGCTCTTGCTTTTCTCTTTCACAATCTCTCTTGTATATTGTGGATCCTCTCTCTTTTTCTTTTTGGATATTTCGTTGATCTCAGGCTTTTTCGTGTAGATTTTGGATCCTTTCTTCTGTTTTTCTCTCCTTTGATTTCACGTTTGATCTGCTATTTAATCTGCAATTTCTTTCACCATTTAAAGCATTTTATGACATTAGAAGCAAGAGAAAACAATTTAGGCAGATAAAGAGCCGTTAGAGCAATTTTAGGAAGCATAAAAGGCAATTAAAATGGGCAAAAAAATAGCCGTTGCTGATATTTTCCATCGCAGGGGTCGACTCATGAGTCGACTCATGCTTCAGGGGTCGACTCATGAGTCGACCTCTGTTGCAAAAACCAGAGAATGCGTTTCTGGAAATTCTTGGCTCAAATTAGCAGGGGTCAACTCATGAGTCGACTCATGCCTTGTGGGTCGACTCATGAGTCGACTCACAGGTCGTGCCAAGCCAGAAAACTAGCGTGCCAAGGAGAATTTTTGCGTGCCAATCAGCTCACAGTGCCATGAGTTGACTCATGAGTCGACTCATGCACTTCAAACCTTCATAACTTCAAAAATATAAGTCCAAACACAATGAAATTTTCACCAATAGATTTCAAATCATTTGTTCTACCAAATGGTACTATCAAATCAGGATTTTAGTGAAATTATGATTTTGCCCTTAAAGAGCATAAAGACTTTTTCATTTTAAAATTATTTGTATCCCTTCAATCTGCTTTGTAATCATCAAAATCAATCTGGGAGCAACATAAGGGATAGATCGAGAGTATGATGTGGTGCATATTAAGCAGAGTTATGATTTATAGTACAATATGTAGCAATAGATACTAGCATGAAACATAAAAAGTTATGCTCCGAATCCGATACCCAGATCAGATACGTGATAGTTGCACACTCCTTAGGGCTAAAGAATATGCAAGACCTAAATAATAAATAAATCCATAAGATCATCGAAAAAATTATAAAGTTTTAATTATATTTATCAAATCAAACCAATCCATCTTTCTTGAATAATATTTATAAAATTGAAATATTTATTTGATATCAAACAAATCAACTAACTAAGGACTCTATTGCTCAAAACTCCACTCCCAACCCAATCGATACTACGTATCCTGCAAGTCTGAATGAAAAAGAGGGTGTGAGCTTAATAGCCCAGTAAGAATTTTCCACACTCACACCAGCATGAATATGAAACATCTTTTAATGAATATATATAATTGATAAAAAAATAATAAGATTCATATATCATCAATATGATAGTTAAATAATATTATCATGTGCAATTCTACTAAACATGTCGTATATCATAATCAACAGTTCTGTTCAACAATAATACAATGAGATTGATTAATACAGTTTTAATCCAAACAACATTATTATTTTGATATTGAACTAGATCCGCTCACACTCCAGCCCATGGTAGGCCACCATATTTCTATCCATGGCCGGCAACCATATCTCAGTCTGCGACTAATATCACAATACTATATTTTACACGTGCTGACTAGCCCAGATATCTTTCAATTAGACATGATTCATCATCTAAATTTGATTTCGATATTGGACCAGTCACAACTATATTCCAGCTTGTAACAAGCCAAACATCTCAGTCCATGATTGATACACCACATTTCACACATGGTTGACTATCCACATGCTCCCCTTTCTCACACTTTATGCTTATCTTTCTGGTATTGGACTAATTACAATCATTCTCCAGCCCGTGGTCAGTAAATACAACAATGCACCCCAACACGAGGCTGCCCAGTACACACACCATATTTTTTGCATGACCAAACAATCCAAACACCATCTATGCCCCATCTATATTATTAAAGTCATAATCTGATTTCTGACATTAGATTAGTGATTAGTTATAGTCATGCTCCAGCCCTTGGTAGGCCAAGCCATACCTTAGTCCGAGACTGATCCGGCATACATACCATGTTTCTTGCATGACAGGCTAACCTAGATGCCATCCACCATATCAATTATGTTAGATCATGTTTTTCTTACTTAGCAATTATCAAGCACCAATTAATCATCATTCAGACGGCATTAATTAAATATGTAATACACATATTGATAGATATAAAATATACATCAATTATATAGATCTAATTCTTATAAACATATAGGTGATCGTGTTGAAGAACCCTTACCTCTACTGATGATTGATTCAAATATAGTAAGCGATAAACTTCTCAATCTATGAACTCGAAAGTAAGGTGTTCTGCTCAATACCTTATGCAAATAGTCGTGCCTCTACATAATCAAGATCAAATATGAAAATCATAGATGATTATGGATATCATAGTAAACAACCCTAGCACTATAGCTCCAACACTCCTCGCAAGATTAATGGATCAATTAGGATGTACCTAAACATCTGGACTCTCTGCTGGTTCCTAAGATTTTCAGAGAGAGAAATCCAAGAAGAAAGAAAAAAATTTAGAGAGAGAAATTAGAGAGAAAACTTATAGAGAGAGTGGAGAGAGGAGAGAAAAAGGAGAGAGAAATTTTCTCTCTTTATTTTTTTTCTTTTCTTTTCTTTTTCTTTCTTTTTCTCTCTTGTTTTCTCGTTTTCTTCTTCTCATTTTGAAAAATAGGGCAGATGGCTTTAGCTGACCATCCACCCACAACGTGACGTCCAATGGCAGTGGCGATCACTCCCGATGCCGACAGATCCTCGATGACACCATTCTTGACCACCCGAACATAGTCCATGTTTGGCAACGACGGCTAGCTTGATGGGAGAAGAAAGGAAGAAGAACATGAGACGGCTTGTTCTACGCAAATCTGGCATCTCGCTGGCCAAAACCCAAGCAAGATGACCTCAATACCGACTAGAAGAAAGAAAAAAGAAGGATCTCGACCTTATCTTGGCTCTGGTGATATTAAACAGTTGATTTATCGAAAAAGTATCTCGAAAGCCCTCCATGGAATCCACGAAAAAAATCAAAGAAAATCCGAGTTTCTTGCCGACGATGGAAGGGATTTTGAGATGAGATGGCTATGAGGGGGAGGGATCCTTTTAGAGACTACGGATCCTAAGTTTGGCTACCTTAGGATCCCTTCTCTTAACTGGAAAGGGAGAAGAGGAAGACTCCCATCAGGAGTTTTTCGTCCCCTGCTTCATGCGCACATATTTCAATTCAATTTTTTTTTTCTTTTGTCTGCTTTGAGATTCATGCAAGGGGTTTAGGCTTTTTTTCTTCTTTCTTTTTTTTTAGGTGGGTTATTACATAACATGTATCAATATGAACTGGAGTTTATATCAATGAGAACTATAGTATATAAAACCTTCCTTGCAAACCAGAAAATTAATGAGAATTATATGGAATTCAAGGTGTATTGGGCACTGTTGGGTATAAAATACCCCCCAGCAGAAGTTCATGACAGGAGAGACCCTCCGGGGATCCAACCGACTTCCGACCTCCGACGACGTCTCTTCAAACCTCTCGGACGGTCGAGCCCCCGCAACACTCCCAAGTTTTGCTGACGGATAAGCCCCCACCAGCGTCGAGCGGATTCTTCGTGACGGACGGACTCCACCCAAATTTCCACGATGATCGAGCATCTTCTACACTCCGCCCGGACTCCTACGGAAGCCGGACCTCATCCCCGACTCCGACTGCAGGCAGACTTCGTCCGGACTCCTACGGGAGTCGGACTCCACCCACGACTCCAATTGCAGGTAGACCTCATCCGGACTCCTACTGGAGCCGGACTTCGCCCCCAACTCCAATTACAGGTAGACTCTGCCCGGACTCCTATGGGAGCCGGACCTCGTCCCCAACTCTGGTTGTAGGAATACTCTGTCCGCACTCCTACGGGAGCCGGACCTCGTCCCCAACTCTGGTTGCAGGAAGACTCTGCCTGGACTCCTACGGGAGTCGGACCTCGTCCCCGACACCGGCTGCAGGCAGACTTCGTCCGGACTCCTACGGGAGTCGGACTCCGCCCATGACTTCAATTACAGGCAGACTTCATCCAGACTCCTACAGGAGCCGGACTCCGCCCATGACTCCAATTGCAGGTAGACTTCGTCCGGACTCCTAAGGGAGCCGGACTTCGCCCTTGACTTTGATTGCAGGTAGACTTCGCCCGGGCTCCTACGGGAGCCAGATCTCGTCTCCGACTCCAGTTGCAGAAAGACTTCACCCAGACTCCTACGGGAGCCGGATCTCGTCCCCGACTCTGGTTGCAGGCAGACTTCGTCGGGACTCCTACGGGAGCCGGACTCCACCCACGACTCCAATTGCAGGTAGATTTCCTCCGGACTCCTAAGGGAGCCGGACTTCACCCCTGACTTTGATTGCAGGTAGACTTCGCCCGGGCTCCTACGGGAGCCAGATCTCGTCTCCGACTCCAGCTGCGAAAAGACTCCGTCCGGACTCCTACGGAAGTCGGACCTCATCTCCGACTTTGGCTGCAGGCAGACTTCGTCCGGACTCCTACGGGAGTCGGACTCCACCCACGACTCCAATTGTAGGTAGACTTCATCCGGACTCCTACAGGAGCCGGACTTCGCCTCCAACTTCAATTGCAGGTAGACTCTGCCCGGACTCCTACGGGAGTCGGACCTCGTCCCCAACTCTGGTTGCAGGAAGACTCCGCTCGGACTCCTACGGGAGCCGGACCTCGTCCCCAACTCTGGTTGCAGGAAGACTCTGCCCGGACTACTACGGGAGCCGGACCTCGTCCCCGACTCCGACTACCGGCAAACTTCGTCCGGACTCCTATAGGAGCCGGACTCCGCCCATGACTCTAATTGCAGGTAGACTTCGTTCGAACTCCTACAGGAGCCGGACTTCGCCCCCAACTCCAATTGCAGGTAGACTCTGCCCGGACTCCTATGGGTGCCGGACCTCGTCCCCAACTCTGGTTGCAGGAAGACTCTGTCCGGACTCCTACGAGAGCCGGACCTCGTATCCAACTCTGGTTGCAGGAAGACTCTGTCCGGACTCCTACGAAAGCCAGACCTCATCCCCGACTCCAGCTGCAGGCAGACTTCGTCCGGACTCCTACGGGAGCCGGACTCCACCCACGACTCCAATTGCAGGTAGACTTCATCCGGACTCCTACTGGAGTAAGACTTCACCTCCAACTCCAATTGCAGGTAGACTCTGCCCGGACTCCTACGGGAGCCAGACCTCGTCCCCAACTCTGATTGCAGGAAGACTCTGTCTGGACTCCTATGGGAGCCAGACCTCGTCCCCAACTCTGATTGCAGGAAGACTCTGCCCGGACTCCTATGGGAGCCGGACCTCATCCCCGACACCGGCTGCAGGCAGACTTCGTCCGGACTCCTACGGGAGCCGGACTCCGCCCACGACTCCAATTGTAGGCAGATTTTGTCCGGACTCCTACGGGAGTCAGACTCCGCCCACGACTCCAATTGCAGGTAGATTTCATCCGGACTCCTAAGGGAGTCAGACTTCGCCCCTGACTTTGATTGCAGGTAGACTTCGCCCGGGCTCCTACGGGAGTCAGATCTCGTCTCCGACTCCAACTACGGAAAGACTCCGCCCGGACTCCTACGGGAGCCGGACCTCGTCTCCGACTCTGGCTGCAGGCAGACTTCGTCCGGACTCCTACGGGAGCCGGACTCCGCCCATGACTCCAATTGCAGGTAGATTTCGTCCGGACTCCTAAGGGAGCGGGACTTCGCCCCTGACTTTGATTGCAGGTAGACTTCGCCTGGGCTCCTACGGGAGCCAGATCTCGTCTCCGACTCCAGCTGCGGAAAGACTCCATTCGGACTCCCACGGGAGCCGGACCTCATCCCCGACTTCGACTGAAGGAAGGCTTCGTCCGGACTCCTATGAGAGCCGGACTCCGAGCTCCTCTCAGACGGGTAACTAGCCACCTCTCTCCACCAGACACTCCAGTCAGACTTCAGCTGACAGGCCTCGACCCTCTAGCAGGCCACAGCAATGGCCACGACTCTGCTCCACTTCCTGCGATGGATTCTGCACGGCTCCATCACTCCCTGGCAGACCACAATAATGGCCACGATCCTGCTCCACTTCCTGCGACGGATACCGCACGATTCTTCCATCCTCTGGCAAGTCACGACAACGGACGCCGCTCCACTCCCCGCGACAGACTCCACGTGGCATGTCCCAGTGATAGCCACGATTCCACTCCACTACTCTTCACAACAAACTCCTCCTGACCATGGACAGCCCACTGCCAGACGGTTACAAACATCGCTATCAGTCTGTTCCTCCCTCCGTCTATAAAAGGGGGACTCCAGATACGTTATTCTCTAAGCTCTCATTTCTTACCTAAAAACTCTGCTAAAATTTCTGTTCGAGCACTCCATTCTTATTGAGGCAGAGAACTGACTTGAGCGTCAGAGGGTCTTGTCGGAGCAACCCCACCTCCGGTTTAGACTTTTTTTGCAGGTCCCGACGGCGACCGTGACTCCCTCGACTTCAGCTTCTCCGACGCAGGTGGATTTTTGCACCAACAGGATTGGTGCTAGAGGAAGGGCCCTGTATCTTCACAGTACCCTTGTTCTTAAAGGAGCGCTCAGCAGGACCGCCTTCGGTCATCTTTTCCGACGTCCTCTCCTCCTTCCTCCACTCGGCCCTCGCCCGATGCCTCCCCGCAGAGCATCCACGCGACGATCCACGGCCTCCGCGGCCAGGTCTCAGGCTCTGGCCTCACCTCTAGCTTCCCAGCCTCCTCCTCCAGCAACGACGGTTGGCGTGGAGCAATTCGACCTACTGGTGCAGCAGGTCAGAGGCCTCACTGAAGCTGTGCAGGCCATGCAACAGCAGTAGCAGCCGCAGGCGTCAGTGCGACTGGAAAGAGCATCATCGGAACATCAGAATCCGGCAGTAGGATGGGCCACTTGGGCCAGCCGCCCCATCTTTCCCGGAAAGACGAATCTGAGGGTGGAGAGCCCTCAGTCAGATCACAATTCCACCCCTGGAAGATCTCTACCTCCATTCTGCCAGAGAACCCTCGAGACCCATAGTCGAGAGGATTTCCTGGATCGGAGGCTCCAGGAGATGAACCGGCAGATCAAAGAACTCCGCCACGCTCCCCCCGCTTATGGTGAGGACATTTGTACTGACCCTCCCTTTTCTCAAATGATCATGCAGGAATCGATCCCGCCGAACTTCAAGCTCCCTCAATTTGAAAGCTACGACGGGACTTCAGATCTGGTTGATCATCTGGAGGCCTTCTGGATAATGATGCTGCTTCATGGCGTGCCCGACGCCATCTTGTGCCGAGCCTTCCCATCCACCTTGAAGGGCGCGACGAGAAACTAGTACTCGACGTTGAAGCCGGATACCATTTTTTTCTTTGATCATATGAGCCACCAGTTTGTGGCTCATTTCGTTAGCAGCCGGCATCCCCGGAAGGGCTTGGAGTCCCTCATCAACATCAAGCAGAGGGAGGGGGAGTCCATTTGGGCCTACATCAACCGTTTCAATGTCGCCGCGCTAGAGGTCCGAAACTTGGACCAGTCGGTAGCAATGGCCGCTCTGAAGGGTGGCCTTCAGAAGAACGACCTTTTATTCTCCCTGGAGAAGAAGTACCCCAAAAATTTTGCTGACCTATTGGCTCGGGCCGAAGGGTACGCCCGAGTGAAAGAAGCCTTTAAAATGAAGGATGAGGAGACCGCGAGAGAGCGGCAGGCGGGAGACTCGAGTAAGCCCGCAGTTGAAAAAGGACCGAGAGAAGCTCGGCCACATTCTCGAACTCCTCCCGGGCACAAGCATGTCCAGACTCCTCCCCGAGTACACAGGCAGGAAAGCCCGGATCACCGGGCTCGGCGGGGTTCTCCCCCAGGAAGATTTCGCAACTATGCCCCCCTCAATGCATCGAAAACCCAGGTGCTGATGGAGGTTAGAGAGCAGCTCCCTAGGCCAGAGAGGATGCGCATGCACCTTGAAAAGCACAATCCGAATAAGTTCTGCCTCTACCATCGTGACTACGGCCACGACATGGAGGAATGCATCCAGCTCCGAGATGAGATCGAGGAGCTCATCCGACGAGGTCGGCTCGACAGATTCATTCGACGCCGGCCTGAGGGTAGAGAAGATCGGCCGAGGGCCCTGACGCAGCCTGAGACACCAAGGAGGGTCAGGGCTTTCGAAGAAAAGGCAGACACCGATAAAACTTTCAGGTGGAATAGGGCCCCTAAAGGCGGAAGGGCGGGTTTAAATAGATCCTGGGATCCGGTGCCATAATGATCGCGAATCCCCTCAGGCCGATCCACGCTCGCCACGTGTCCCACTCGCCGCGACAGGCGGCTAAAAGCGGCTGACAGCTGACAGAGCCATTACTGCATCGTACCTGAGCCAACGTACCAGCGAGAATTCCGAAAGGTCCCTTCGAATCGCCCCAATTCGAAAAGACTCCAGCACGCGCACATTTAATGCCAAAATATCTAGGGGCGATCGTGCACAGGATTCAAGGGGACAACTTCGGCTGCAAAAATTTTTCTGTACTTCCTTCATTCAAAATTCGAACTCAGAAGTAGGGGGACTGGTGTTGGGTATAAAATACCCCCCAGCCGAAGTTCGTGACAGGAGTGACCCTCCGGGGATCCAACCGACTTCCGACCTCCGACGACGTCTCTTCAAACCTCCCGGGTGGTCGAGCCCCCGCAACACTGCCAAGTTTTGCTAATGGATAAGCCCCCACCAGCGTCGACCGGATTCTTCACGACGGACGGACTCCACCCAAATTTCTATGATGATCGACCATCTTCTAGACTCTGCCCGGACTCCTACGAAAGCCGGACCTCATCCCCGACTCCGGCTGCAGGCAGACTTCGTCCAAACTCCTACGGGAGCCAGACTCCGTCCATGACTCCAATTGCAGGTAGACCTCGTCCGGACTCCTACTGGAGCCGGACTTCACCCCCAACTCCAATTGCAGGTAGACTCTGCCCGGACTCCTACAGGAGCCGGACCTCTTCCCCAACTCTGGTTGCAGGAAGACTCTGTCCGGACTCCTACGGGAGCCGGACCTCATCCCCAACTCTTATTGCAGGAAGACTCTGCCCGGACTCCTACGGGAGCCAGACCTCATCTCTGACATCGGCTGCAGGCAGACTTCGTCCGGACTCCTACGAGAGCCGGACTCCGCCCATGACTGCAATTGCAGGCAGACTTCGTCCGGACTCCTACGGGAGCCGGACTCCACCCACGACTCCAATTGCAGGTAGACTTCGTCCGGACTCCTAAGAGAGCCGGACTTCACCCCTGACTTTGATTGCAGGTAGACTTTGCCCGGGCTCCTACGGGAGCCAGATCTCATCTCCGACTCCAGCTGCGGAAAGACTCCGCTCGGACTCCTACGGAAGCCGGACCTCATCCCCGACTCCGGCTGCAGGCAGACTTCGTCCGGACTCCTACGGGAGCCGGACTCCGCCCATGACTCCAATTGTAGGTAGATTTCGTCCAGACTCCTAAGGGAGCCAGACTTCGCCTTTAACTTTGATTGTAGGTAGACTTCGTCCAGGCTCCTACGGGAGCCAGATCTCGTCTCCGACTCCAGCTGCGGAAAGACTCCATCCAGACTCCTACGGAAGCCAGACCTCATCCCCGACTCCGGCTGCAGGCAGACTTCGTCTGGACTCCTATGGGAGCCGGACTCCGCCCACGACTCCAATTGTAGGTAGACTTCGTCCGGACTCCTACGGAAGTCGGACTTCGCCCCCAACTCCAATTGCAGGTAGACTCTGTCCGGACTCCTACGGGAGCCGGACCTCGTCCCCAACTCTGGTTGCAGGAAGACTCTGCCCGGACTCCTACGGGAGCCGGACCTCATCCCCAACTCTGGTTACAGGAAGACTCTGCCCGGACTCCTACGGGAGCCGGACCTCATCCCCGACTCCGGCTGCCGGCAGACTTCGTCCGGACTCCGTCCACGACTCCAATTGCAGGTAGACTTCGTCCGGACTCCTACAGGAGCCGGACTTCGCCCCCAACTTCAATTGCAGGTAGACTCTGTCCGGACTCCTACGGGAGCCGGACCTCGTCCCCAACTCTGGTTGCAGGAAGACTCTGTCCGGACTCCTACGGGAGCCGGACCTCGTCTCCAACTCTGGTAGCAGGAAGACTCTGCCCGGACTCCTACGAAAGCCGGATCTCATCCCCGACTCTGACTGCAGGCAGACTTCGTCCGGACTCCTACGGGAGCCAAACTCTGCCCACGACTCTAATTGCAGGTAGACTTCGTCCGGACTCCTACTAGAGCCGGACTTCGCCCCCAACTCCAATTGCAGGTAGACTCTGCCCATACTCCTACGGGAGCCGGACCTCGTCCCCAACTCTGGTTGCAGGAAGACTCTGTCCGGACTCCTACGAAAGCCGGACCTCGTCCCCAACTCTGGTTGCAGGAAGACTCTGCCCGGACTCCTACGGGAGTCGGACCTCGTCCCCGACACCGGCTGCAGGCAGACTTCGTTCGGACTCCTACGGGAGTCGGACTTCGTCCACGACTCCAATTGCAGGCAGACTTTGTCCGGACTCCTACGGGAGCCGGACTCCACCCACGACTCCAATTGCAGGTAGAGTTCGTCCGGACTCCTAAAGGAGCCGAACTTCGCTCCTGACTTTGATTGCAGGTAGACTTCGCCCGGGCTCCTACGGGAGCCAGATCTCGTCTCCGACTCCAGCTGCGGAAAGACTCCGCCCGGACTCCTATGGGAGCCGGACCTCGTCCCCGACTCTGACTGCAGGCAGACTTCGTTCGGACTCCTACTGGAGCCAGACTCTGCCCACGACTCCAATTGCAGGTAGATTTCGTCCGGACTCCTAAGGGAGCCGGACTTCACCCCTGACTTTGATTGCAGGTAGACTTCGTCCGGGCTCCTACGGGAGCCAGATCTCGTCTCCGACTCCAGCTGCGGAAAGACTCCGTCCGGACTCTCACGGGAGCCGGACCTCATCCCCGACTTCGACTGAAGGAAGGCTTCGTCCGGACTCCTATGAGAATCGGACTCCGAGCTCCTCTCAGACGGGTAACTAGCCACCTCTCTCCGTAAGACACTCCAGCCGGACTTCGGCCGACAGGCCTAGACCCTCTAGCAGGCCACAGCAACGACCACGACTCTGCTCCACTTCTTGCGACGGATTCCGTGCGGCTCCATCACTCCCTGGCAGACAATAATAATGGCCACGATCCTGCTCCACTTCCTGCGACGGATACCGCACGATTCCTCCATCCTCTGGCAAGTCGCGACAACGGACGCCGCTCCACTCCCCGCGACAGACTCCACGTGGCATGTCCCGGTGATAGCCACGATTCCACTCCACTACTCTTCGCAACAAACTCTTCCTGACCATGGACAGCCCACTGCCAGACGGTTACAAACATCGCTATCAGTCTGTTGCTCCCTCCGCCTATAAAAGGGGGATCCCAGATACGTTGTTCTCTAAGCTCTCATTTCTTATCTAGAAATTCTGCTAAAATTTTCGTTTGAGCACTCCATTCTTGTTGAGGCAGAGAACTGACTTGAGCATTGGAGGGTCTTGCCGGAGCAATCCCACCTCTGGTTTAGACTTCTTTTGCAGATTCCGGCGGCGACCGCGACTCCCTCGACTCCAGCTTCTCCGATGCAGGTGGATTTTTGCACCAATAGGCACCATCCTTAAAGAAGTTCTAACCACCCCTACAAGTATGGGCTCCCAACTTAGCTTTTCTGCAGGATACAATGCACTAAGTGTATGCTTGAGGTGCTAGCACACCAATAGATCCTCAAGAACTCGCATAAAAATAGCTTTAGGTCATCCAAAAAAGGTGATAAAAGATGGAAGCAAAAATTTTATACTCGGTGTATCTTTATCTCTCTCTCATTTTTAAAAAGATAAAAAAAAAAAAAAAAAAAAAAAAAGAAAAAAAAGAGAACGCCTCCTCATGCTCATCCCTAACATCTTATGTAACGGTAGGAGGTTAGTTTTGTTGGGTTTGTAATGAACAAATGCCTAAGAGAAAAAGCAACCCAAGCATGTAATTGCAAAAAAAAATAGTAGTCAAGAGAACTAACAAGGTTATTAGGCAAATTATGGCCCGATAATAACTAGCACACTAAAATGAAAATCAATAGCTACTGATAACCCAATAAAGCTACCAAATGAGAAAAGAAAAGTAGGTGGCAAGTTAGAGCGTAATCTATAATTAAAGACCCGAACACAAGTCCAGTTCAACTCCTCCGGTCCATAGATAATACTTTAGAAATTTTAAAATCATTATAAAAATTAGAAAATTTTTATTATAAATAAACTAAATAATCAGTCAAGACTGAGCCATTGGTAGATTGAGATCAAGCCCAAGTAGGAAACTAAATTTGCAAGTAGAAGTGATGGCCCTGGTACGCAATGCAGCTTCATAGGTGGTTCTGAAAACAATGTAGCTTTTTGGATCCTAGCACACTCAATCCTGACTTACTTTTTATAATTATCTTATCGGTGCAATAAGCCAGGTGGGTCTTCCTTCCATCTTCTCAATAAAATAAGAAAATAATTGAAGTAAATACATGTTAAAAAGTGATCGCATACTAGTCCTCTTGTTGAAAAGTTCTAAACTAGTCATATAGATAGTTTTACATTAGGTGATACAATATATGCACCATGAACTAGAAAAGCGATTGAAGTTGATGCAAATGAGTAACATAAAGCTTCCATCTTTTCTTAAGAACCAAGCCTACACTAATATAATAGATTGCATGCAGGTAGACAAGAATCTAATCAACATGATTCCCCATATATATTTCCTCAGCAAAGTGAAAAAGCTAAATCATTTGACTTGTACTGCTTACTAATATTGGTGCTGTTGCCATGCTTTTTTCATAGTAATGACAAATTCAAATATCTTTTTCTATCTAGACATTTTGATAATTTCAGTTTTTCACACATCCTAGTTATAATGATGAATAGCTAGCCCGGTAATTTTATTTGTAGGAACTAAGCTTATGCAATATAATTGCACTATGACTTGGATGGTTCAAAATATGACCTATGTATATGGGTGGAAAAAATGGAGAAGCTTCATTATGCAGAGAAGCATAGGATTGCAAAAAACTCCATTCATAAGATCTTTCACTAGAATTCTGGCTCACTACACTCAAAATCCTAAAAACAAAAGAAAGAAAGAAAGAAAGAAAGAAAATATATCCTAAAATCCCAAAACCCTAAGGTTGCATTTTGACATCATATAGTTAACCAAGGGTGATATATAGATTGAACCAGTTGCAAGCATCCCTAACCAGCTAACTAGCGGATAAAGTTATTCATGTTTGGTTGGTGGATATAGAAACAGTGAAGGGGAAGTGAGACACAGCAAAAGGTAATCGTAAGATATTGCTTCCAAGAATAACAATGGAATGGGAATAGAGGATATAGGAGTTTCTAACCCAGTTGATTTATTTCACCTTCTCCCGTCAAGTAAATTTACCTAAGTTACGTGGCTTTTCTTTTGGGGGTCTTTGATCAATTAAATTTATCCACAACTTTTTGGGCATGTGTTTGATTGGTTAAACTGATAATATGCCCTTACCCATCTTTTAATCATTAACCAAACAAAGCATAAATGAACCCTTCTCTTCATTTTTCAGTCATCTTTATTAGTGAATTAACTTCAGTGATGTGCAACTAGCTAGTCTAGTTTGCTACTTTTGCTATCTCTCTATACTTAATAGTGTACTTGAATACATAAATTTTTTTCCTTCATCATACATAGCACTAGCGGTAAAATTTTTGAAGTATATAAAAGTCTAAATATAGGAGGCCCTCCAATGTAAGTTGCTTGAGGTGCACCATCTAGGGCTTAGACTTATATCCCTCTCTTCTTGAGGGAGGGAACTACTATTTTTCAATGCTCAATTTCCCCAAGGAAACATTTAGGTACCCCTATATACTCGGCCTTCTAAAACCAATCAATAAACTATCCAACAATGAAGCTATCTATCCTTATCAATATTTAAGCTAGTTGACTCAAATATCACCATCCTACTTATATGTCATTTAATGTAGAGGATCAATGCCTAGGTCATCAAATCTTTGGAACCCAATTGCATGATGATGCATTAACTTTATTTTTGTCTCATCTATGCATTTAAAGATTTTTGTTTTTCAAAAATTAAGGTAAGAAGCTATTAGAGTCTGAGTATTTGGCATCCTCCCAAGTGAGGGATTCAAACCGGCTAAGATAAGGTTTGATGGTAAAAATATTATTTTCTTAAACTATAGGTATCATAGCAATGAGGGGCTAACATATTGATAGTATATAGTTTGGTTTGATGAACTGGTTTCCTTAGTCGCGTTCTATGTCCAAAGTTTGTAGTTTTCTAGTTTTGGGATTTTGATGGATTAGTCCATTACCTTCAACCCAATTCCATGATGATTCTTTTTTTGTCCCCACAAAAAGAAAATTAGGACTGCAGTTTATTATAAATGGGTAAAGTAATCCTTTTTGCCTTATTAACCATCAACTACCCTTGAACATTTATATGTTAAATAATATAATTTTTTAACCATAAAAATACAAACTCTTCTAATGATTTACATCTCTACTCTTTATAATAGACAGGTTACAAATATTATTTAAATATAATAATTAATAAAATTAATTATTAATCAGGCATTGGGACTCTTTTGTCTTACATTTTACAACAAAGGACTATTTTGAGATTTGACGGCTTTTTTACCAAAATATGATTATTTTTTTAAAAAAATTATCAAAATAATATTCCTAAATTATTTACCAAACTACTGTCCGAAAGAAAGTCATTCTATGATAGGGCGACTTTATATGCCAACTCATCACAATCCACGTCATGTGGAAATGTGAGTCAGCAATAGAGAGCCGCCGTTTAGAAAAGTGACCCATATAGTCGCTTTATGGAAAAGCGACTCGTAGAGCTGTCTTACTATAGGATGACTCTATGAGTCACCCTTCCATAGGGCAACTTAGGAGTCCTCATACCCCAACTAAACCACTCTCTGCCACTTAGGCAAAAAAAAAAACCTACACCCTCGATCCCTGCCTTTCTCTAACTGATTTTCGGTCCCTGCCTTTCCTCACCGCACGATCCCCTAACTTACCTTTAGGTCTCCGACATGAGAACCCCCTCTCCTTCTCCTTCTCGATCCCCGATGCGAGAACCCTGCACTCCCTCTCGGTTCCCGGTGGTCCTCCCTCCTCCTCTGGGCACAAGAATGCCCCCTCCCTCTCCCTCTCTGTCCCCAGTGAGAACTACCCCTCCCTCTCGGTCCCCGATGGCCTTCCCACCTCCTCTCAACGTAAGAACCCCCCTCCCTCTCGACCCCCCACAGCCATCCCTCCTCTCGGCCCATACCCCCTCCTCCTCCCTAACATATCGGCCGCTCCATCCTCCTCCCCGCACTCCCCGACGAGAACCCCCTCCTTCTCCCTCTCAATGCCTGGCAGCCCTCTCTCCTTCTCTTGGCCCGCCCTCGGGCATACCGTCACCATGACCTCCTCCTCTCAGTGGTCCTTGGTGTGCCACCCCACCCCCCATCCCGAGACGCCATCAAGAAGGTAATTTTTATTTTTTTTATTTTTATAATTTTATTTTTTTATATGAATTATAAATTTATTTGTTCAACAACATATGCATTATACAGGAGGAAGGCAATTTAACTTAAATAATATTAATTTATAAATAAGTTATCAAAATAATTTCTTACTTAGTCGCTTGTTTTTAAAAATTTTATATTATATGGAACCATAGACCCATCTTTTGATTAATATACGTATTTTAAGATGTCTGTATATTTATATATTTTTATACAGATGAAAGAATTATATATATTGATCGATTAACTGTCCAGTTTGGATAGTTTAAAAATTATAATTAATTCTATAGATAATTATAGTAATCAAACAATGCGCAATAGAGACTGAAAAAATTTCGGACAGTATTTTTCTTTAGTTCTCCTCACACATTTTCAATTGTATGGAGAGAACTAAAGAAAAATGCTACCGAAATTTTTTTCAGTCCCCATTGCACATCGTTTGATTATTGTAATTATCTATAGAATTAATGCAATTTTTTAATGGGATATGACCTAACTTTACCTATTAGATGGTGATAGGATGCATTTATTATATAAGTCATTTTAAATGTCAAGTACTTCCTCCTAGTAAACATTTATTTATATATTCATGTAGTTACTTCTCACAATAATTTTCAACAAAATGGATCTAAATTTTGTTACTGTTATCTTCCATTAGGATAGAAGGATCAGTCATGCCATTAATGATATATATTATGATGGTGGAAGGATCTGAATGAGCATGGTGGATCGTAACGTAATATACCAAGAACTTGTGTGAGTTTGCTATGCTGTTACCGGATGGAACCCCAATCACTGTGGAGTTTTCCTACTATATAGATTTTCGATTCATACTGTTTGACAATATTTGACTGTATCTATTGAAGATGATCAGAACACGAACATCGTCTTGGGCATTCCGTCAGAGGGGGTTTTTCGAATAGTTGAAATTTTTATTGAGCCGGCGGTGGTAGAAGTTTCGGATGGTGGTGAACAGCATGTAAGGGTGTCTCAGACTGTATTTGCCTCACTTGCATAGTCGGAGATGGGGGGATCTCTACCTGATGCAGCTCCAATGGTCGATAAAGCTGGATATGAGTACAAAGACTACCTCTGTATGTATCGTTGGTGAACCAGCAGCATCCGTAATTGATAGTCCTCAATATTTGATAGGTGTAGAGTCTGCATATTAATATCCATATAATACTATATTTAATTATATGGAGGCCGGTCCTAGTTATGTGGTAGCTACCATAGAGCATATGGGGCACTGATCTTACGATCCTGTATTATTTAATCAGTCACATGCAATACATGCCAGACTTGGAGGAATGGGAACCGCAATGGCTGATACAACTTTATTTGAAAATGAAGCCGCTGTTAGTTATAATCTTAATCTTACTGATGATGAAGATGAAGATGATGATGTAGAGTCTGATGGCAGTGATAGTGAAAAGTCTAGTGCAGAAGAGGATGTCCCATCATATGAGGCATCCCTTGATCCTGAATTTGGGTTAGTTGATGCATCCGACAACGATGAGGTAGTATCCTATGGAGCATTGCCAGAACATCCATTCTTTAGTAGGAATGAAGAGTTAAGAAAGAAAATGATATTCCGGTCGAAAGAACAAGTCTAATGTGCTGTAAAACAATATACCATTTGCATCCACCATTTTTTCAAAGTCGTTGAGTCAGATAGAGTTAAATAGAGCGTCATGAATAAACAGTCTGATACTTGTAGTTGGCATCTCCATGCATTCTTTCGGATCAAGATGCAGTGATAGGATATTACGGTATATAAAGGGCCATACACATGTTTGAATACAGATATGATGCAAAATCATTCATAGTTTGATACACGCATGATTGCCGATATCATTAAATGATCAGTTAGGGTAGAAATATCCATATCCATATTAGCCTGACAGGCTTATATACGTGATGCATGGTAGTGCGAGGCAGTGTGATGGATATTGTGGTAAGTATATTTTGCTTTTGTCTTATTTTATTATGTTGTTATTAGTATACTTATGAAAAATATTTATTTTTCTTTTTATACTGATAGTTTTAGAGGATCGCATCGCTATACCATACAGTAAGGAGCGGCTTCCATTCGATCACTATTGGGTGCAAGGACTGAGCACTTGCCGATGTTATGAATGATTTTGTCGATACTATGTGAGTCATCTCAAAGAATAGACGACTTTAAACTGTGCCATCGACGGATGATCCAAATACCTCTTCATATGCTCAGCACATCTCATACTTTGGTTTCTCAGACTACGACCTCTCCGTAGATGATGCGTTTATGTCACTGAGGATGAGTGAGTCGGGAGATACATCGTACCAACCCAATGAATAGCACGTCGATCAATATGAGAGGGTCAGAGCAGGGGTCAATTGAGAGTTTTTTGAGTTAGACACCAGGCATATATTGATAGATCGAGTACGCCATCATCTCTCCCTACCGGTCGATACCGTACCTGAGCCATCACACTAGCAGCTAGATATGACACACATTTATAAGAGGTGGATGCAGAGAAGGCCTCAGTATCTTGATATATACGTCTTTCGATAGTTGTGATACTTGTACATTTTTTTTCTTGCTAAAAAATTTTATAATCATCAACTATTGATTTACATTATTTTGAAATTAATGTTACAATTTTTTTTAACCTGAAAGCACGTATTATAATTTTTGTTAGTTGTACAAAAAATTAATTGTTGACCTTGATACAGGTTATATGGTTGGAGTTTAGGGTTGTCCATCATTTCTAAGATATCTTGTCATGTTAATTGTAAACAAGATTGAAGAAATTTGAATTTGTATATCAAAAAAGTATATTTAATATAATAATATAATATGATACTATATAATAATATATATTTATATAATATAATATAGTATAATATAATATACTATAATATATTATAATAATATAATATATAATAATATAATATATTATTTATTGATATTTATAATATTTTATACTATATTATGATATATAATAATATTATATAATATATAACATATAATATATATAATATAATAATGTATAATAGTATAATATAATATATTATATATTGATATTTATAATATATATAATAGTTTACACTATATTATATTATATAATAATATTATATAATATATAATAATGTTATATGATATTTTTTATATATAATATAATAATATTATATTATATATAATATATAATATTATATAATACAATAATGTATAATAATATAATATCATATATTATATATTGATATTTATAATATTTTACACTATATTATTATATATAATAATATTATATAATATATATTATATTATATTAAAATAAAATATTAATATAGTATAATATTCTAATATATTATATTACATTATAATAACATACAACAAGAAAATAATATAATTATATATTAATATAATATATTACTATATAATTTATAATAATAATATTATTATATATATATTATATTATATTAATATAAAATATTAATATAATATAATATTATAATATAATATTATGACTTAAAATCGCCTTATGATAAGGCAACTTATAAAATCGCCCTATGTTAGGGCGACTTTATAAGTCGTCCTACTATAGAGTGATTCATACTGTATATCCATGCTGGCAGTAAGACTGTAGTAAAGTATTGAGTTAACATACAAAGTCGTTTTATGATAGGACGGTTTTTTTTCGAACAGTAATTTGATAAATTTTTTGAAAAGATATTATTTTGATAATTTTTTTAAAATAAATATTAAATTGATAAATTTATTAGATTTGATCGAGGAAGGAGAATTTATAAATCAAATTTTCTTTTTTTATCCCCTTTAAGAAAGAGTGCTACGTGTCATGTGGTATTGTGGTTTACTCCGCACCTCACCTATTTGCCACGTAGCCAACTGTAAGATATTTCCTCCAGTCCAGGTTGGATAAAATCCGAAGAGCCTCTTCCCGCCCTGTGAAATTGTCCCACCGCCTCCTCAAATTCTTATTTCGAAGCTCGAACTCTTCGCTGCCACGATGCCCATGGCCGGAACCAAGCGCTCTTCCCCTTCCCCCATTTCCATAGGTGATCCGTAAACCCTAAAACACGCATAAGCGATGAACATAACTATTGCCACGGAACCCTAATCGTTGCCAAATGCCGCTTTTTTGTCTGATTAAAGCCTTGATTGCACTGCTTTGCAGGAAATTGCGAGGTCCAGATAGAAGGAAAGGGGATCGTCTGTGAATCGAGCGAGAAAAATCTTCTCATTTCTGTTTCTAATGATGCAAAAGTCAAAATTTCAGGCAGATCCTTGCTTACCTTTCTCAATCCTTTAATCCCTATAAAAAAAAATATTGTTAAACTTTTTTGAGTGGCTATTGGTTTGTGCAGTGGATGATAGAAAGAGATATACGCCACGGAAATCTGATGATAGTGGTATTGGCCTCTGTCTATCTTTTCTTGTCAAAATCTTTTTTTATCCTCTTTAGAAGTGAGATATAAAGGTTTAGCGAAATGGACGCTAGTGTGATGATTTCATGATTTATTGATTGCAAGCATATCACCATGTAACCCCTACATCAGTTTTTGGAACATATTTATAAAAATTTTCCCTTTTTTTAAAATAAAATTTTTTTGATGAATTGATGTTTTGTTGATTAAAGGTGGGGAACGGTTCCCTCTGGAGGGTCATTCTTTCTCGCTCCTGAATCCTAAAGACGTGGATAGCCGAAGCAAATCCCTGCTTCAGGTAATTTCTTTGGTACCAAAAATTTCTTGCTCTTAGCTTGTTGAGGAGCAGGGCATGTAAAGTTATAGGAGGTGATATTATTTTGAAATTGAGAAAATTCAGGTAGCTTGAATATCTGGTTACTTTCTAGCTGTTTGTGTTCAGTACAGGCACTTGAAGATTGACAAGAACATGCTATAATGGAGGCTGGTAAAGCCTCATGCATTTATTAACGGAATTGTCCATGTGATCAACAAAAAGATGTTAGGTTTGTGAGTGTACTATGGTAGTGTTTGGGACCAATCAATAGACGTTGTTTGGACTGATTCCGTGTAAAATTTCCTTCAGTTTTATATTTTTGTTATCGTGATCAGCAAAAAATCTTCTGCCAGAATGTGATTAATGAACCTTTTCCCTTAGCATTTCGTTGGTTCAAAGACATTCTTGTTCCTATTACTTGCAACTGATATTCTGAATTAGCAAACAATCTTGAAGAAATCTTGTGTCGACAGTTGTAGAAAACTGAGCCTACTTCATGAAGTTGGTTTTTATTGGTTTACATATTTGCTTTAATTATCGTGGAGCCTTTCTTTTGTTAGCTTGATATGTTGCCGTAATTGATTTTTCTGTATACATAATATTTGTTTATCACCCTCTCTTCAGAGTTTGATTAAATCTTTTTTTTTTTTGTTATTTTTTGCATTTCCAGGAAGTACTGAAGCTGTACATCAAAGAACTTCCTTCAATGAATTATGCTGCAAATACTGGAAAGAAATCTCAATTTCTTGAGAGATGTGTGTCCAATGGGTAAGGATATTTGTACTGTTGTCGATATGTACTCATATAAACACTGGTCATGACTCACCTGGATCTATTGTTGTCAGCTTTTCATATTATAATGATAAATGGTGATGATTTTTTGATACTTGCCATTCTAATGTTCATGTATTTCTGAATCTTTTCTAACATTCATATACTTCCGTTTCACATTTCTGCAGAAAATATAGGACATTGATTTTGAAATCAGATTGTGTCAAAGGCCTTGGACAGGTAAGCTCTATCCAAATTAATTTGGTTGGTTTGATCTTGAACTTTAGGTGCTTTACATGAGTCCATTTGTAGGTAGCTGTAGTGCATGTTCTATTTTGTAAAATTAGAAAAATCAGCTAACTAATCTAGAAGGGTTGCAAGGTCTGTTGATGTCACAAAGGATTTAGACTTGGGTTCCCAGTTACTAGTTTAGGTGAAAGTAAGAACTATTTCTCTACATTCATTTAAAATCAATTTTGTTGAAAAACCTTCCTATATTGCCTGTTGACATAACAAATAATCTAGATTTGGATTACCGGCTACTAGTTTAGGTAAAACTAAGGAGTAAGGACTATTTATCTACATGACTATTTATCTGTGTTGTCACTGCAGAAGATTAGATTTCTGTGGTGTAAAATCTACACAATCTAAGGGGTTAAGAATGATCGAAATTGATCATCAACCTGTGGTTATTATCCCACGTGTTCTTCCACCGAAAAAAGCACTTTACTTTGGAATATTGTTAATTCCCTTATTTTATTGAGTTTCAAAGCTTGTGGCTTGAATCATAAGGTAAGACATGCTTAATACATATCAGACCATATCATATTGGATCCAGAATTGGGGTCTACATATAACCAATGCACATACACTCACGCACCCTAGAGTTTGGTAGATTGGGTTGTTTTAAGGGGGTGAATCAGTGGCTGAACTTAATTATTTGAACTAGTTGAATACTGCCTCCCCTTGGTGTGGAGTTAGGTCTAGGTCTCATCTTGGTCTAAATTGGGTCAGTCTTGGGGAACATTTTGTTTGACCTGGGCAACTTGCTACCGCAATAATACCACTTGGCATTCTAGTTAGACAAAATTGTTGGGGAAGGTTTGCAGAAACCAATTATCATTTTATCTTGATTTTTTATTTTTTATTTTTTATTTTTATTTTTTTTGTGGTTGAGGGGGAAGCAACTTGATTGTGGGACATAGTGATACAGCTTAGGGTGCACTCAGCAGATACTATAACCAACTGAACCATGCCAAACTTCCAAGAGCCAGTAGATTCGTGGGTGAAGACTTCAATAAGCAACTATTTGGTTTTCCTGTTAAGTAATTTGCAAAATTAAGTAAGAATTTTCTAATTTGGAGTTGATTGTGATCCCTAGTTGCATGCTGACTCGAACTGATTTGGATGGAAGGTGGAGATCATGGATTAACTCTTGCACCAATTCTTCTTTCCGCTTACCAGTGGTAAATATAGAACTTCTGTTGATGGACATATCCTTTACTGGTTTCCATTTTCATTTTGTGAGCAACATGCTCTTCTTTGTTAGTCTAGGACAAACATGCTATCAGCATTTCCCTTAATTTCGCATCACACCTGAAATAGATACGACACTTGCTGTGAGCATTGTCATAAGTAAACTTGTGAGAGTTGATATGAATAATGGTAGTTATTTGTACATTTATTTGATCTTTGCTACATTTCTTTTCTTCATGTTGTTGACCTTGAGGTTTTTTGGTGTTCTTTTTCTTCTACTCTATTTTGAATTTAATGATGAATGGGTTAAATAGGTGTTGGTGCAAAAATCCGCTTGCGCCGGAGAAGCTGGAGTCGGGGAAGCCGCGGTCGCCGTCGGGACCTGCAAGGAAAGTCTAAACCGGAGGTGGGGTTGCTCCGGCAAGACCCTCCAACGCTCAAGTCAGTTTTCTGCCTCAACAAGAATGAAGTGCTCGAACGGAGAATTTAGCAGAGTTTTGGGATAAGGAAGAATGAGCTTAAAGAATAGCGTATCTGGATCCCCCTTTTTATAGGCGGAGGAGGCAACGGATTGATGGCGACGTTTGTAACTGCCTGGTAGTGGGCCGTCCACGGTCAGGGAAATTGATTGCGGAAGTTAGTGGAGCAGACACATGGCCATCACCTCAGCCCGCCACGTGGAGTCTGTTACGGGGGGTGGAGCAGCGTCCGTTGTCAGCGGGTAGGAGAATCGCGTGGTATCCGTCGCAGGAGGTGGAGCAGGTTCGTGGCCGTCACTGTGGCCTGCCAGGGGATAGTGGAGCTGTGCGGAGTCCGCCACAGGAAGTGGAGCAGGGCGGCTATGGTTACTGCGGCCTGTCAGGGAATGATGGTACTGCGCGGAGTCTGCCACAGGAAGTGGAGCAGGGTCGTGGCCATTTTGAGGGCCTGTCAAGGGGCGCGGATCTGTCGATTGAAGCTCGGCAACGGCTGGAGCCCGGCTTCTGTTGGGGTCCGGGTAAGGTCCTCCTGGCGGTAGGGGTCGTGAGCAGAGCCCGACTCCCGGGGGAGTCCGGGCGGAGCTGCGCTGATGTCGTCGGCGGAGCCCGGCTCCCGTAGGAGTCCGGGAGGAGCTACATTCACTGTCGGCGGTGGAGCCCGGCTCCCGTAGGAGTCCGGGCAGAGCTGCACTGCAATCAAAGTTAAGGGAGAAGTCCGGCTCTGGTAGGAGTCCGGATGGAGCTTACCACCAGTTGATACTGAGAGCGGAGCCCGGCTCCCGTAGGAGTCCGGGCGGAGCTGTACTGATGTTGGCGGCGGAGTCCGGCTCCCGTAGGAGTCCAGGCGGAGCTGCGCTGATGTCGTCGGTGGAGCTCGGCTCCCGTAGGAGTCCGGACGGAGCTGCACTGCAATCAAAGTTAAGGGAGAAGTCCGGCTCTGGTAGGAGTCCGGATGGAGCTTACCACCAGTTGATACTGAGAGCGGAGCCCGGCTCCCGTAGGAGTCCGGGCGGAGCTGTACTGATGTTGGCGGCGGAGTTCGGCTCCCGTAGGAGTCTGGGCGGAGCTGCGCTGATGTCGTCGGTGGAGCTCGGCTCCCGTAGGAGTCCGGGCGGAGCTGCACTTGCTGTCGGCGGTGGAGCCCGGCTCCCGTAGGAGTCCGGGCGGAGCTGCGCTGATGTCGTCGGTGGAGCTCGGCTCCCGTAGGAGTCCGGGCGGAGCTGCACTGCAATCAAAGTTAAGGGAGAAGTCCGGCTCTGGTAGGAGTCCGGATGGAGCTTACCACCAGTTGATACTGAGAGCGGAGCCCGGCTCCCGTAGGAGTCCGGGCGGAGCTGTTCTGATGTTGGCGGCGGAGTCTGGCTCCTGTAGGAGTCCGGGCGGAGCTGCGCTGATGTCGTCGGTGGAGCTCGGCTCCCGTAGGAGTCCGGGCGGAGCTGCACTTGCTGTCGGCGGTGGAGCCCGGCTCCCGTAGGAGTCCGGGCGGAGCTGCGCTGATGTCGTCGGTGGAGCCCGGCTCCCGTAGGAGTCCGGGCGGAGCTGCACTTGCTGTCGGCGGTGGAGCCCGGCTCCCGTAGGAGTCCGGACGGAGCTGCACTTGCTGATGTTGATTCTGTTGAGGGTTCCGGCTGTGGGTATTTTATACCCAACACCAGTCCCCTTACATCCGAGTTTTGAATTTCAAACGAAGGAAGTACACAGAGGTACAGCCGGAACCGTCCCTTCGAATCCCGCGCCCTGCCGCTCCCAGATATTTTGGCATTAAATGAGCGCGTGCTGGAGTCTTTTCGAATTGGGGCGGTACGAGAGGACGCTTCGAAGACCCCGCAGGTACGCTGGCCTAGGTACGGCGCAATTATGACCCTGCTAACCGCCAGCCGCCTTTAGCCGTCTGCCACGGGGAGTGGGACACGCGTCGGATGCGGACTGGCCTGGGGGGATTCGAGATCATTATGGCGCCGGATCCCAGGGTCTATTTAAACCCGTCCTCCCCCCTTCAGGCGTCCCACTCCGTTTCTGATTTCTTGCTGGCGTCTGTCATCTCCCCGAGAGTCTGCTCTAGCGAACGCCCTCTCGAGCCGTAGGCGCCTTCCGTTTCTCGCTCCCCAGGCCCCCAGAGCAAGATAGGTTAGTGCCATCCTTCTTCTTTTTACCGCCTAGGGGCTTCTCCTCTTTTCATTTCTTTTGTGTCTTCTTCTGAGTTGACCTTTGGCGTCTCGTTCCCTTCTCGGTCTGCCTTTCTAGGACCCTTTAGGTTCTCCCCCCAAAAAAAATGTCTTCCGACTCTTCTGCCCCCGTAAGTTCTGGGAGTTCTTCTGCTTCGAACCCCTAGGCCCCCGTTTCTGCGGACGAACCCGCGTTCGGGGCAGGGCCTCGCCCGGTTTTCGCACCGGGCGCCATTCCATGTTCGTCGACTCCGGACGAACTCCTCCTGATAAGGGCTCGGTACGGGATTCCTTCCTGGCCCCTCTGACTGGGCCAGCGCTCCCCCTCCTGGTCGCTTTTGTTTGTACCAGGAGGCATTCCGTGCCGGACTCCGGCTTCCGCTTCCTGTTTTTGTTGCCGCCTTCTTTCGTTTCTTAGACATTTCTCTCGCCTCTGTCGCCCCGAATTCCTTTAGGTTTTTGATAGGGTTTCTCTCTCTCTGCCATATAGCCGAGGTCCAGCCATCCCTCTTCCTGTTCAGACATTTCTACACCTTCAAACGCCATCCTTCAGCGAAGGACTGGTGGTACTTCTCCCCCCAGTTCGGTAAGAAGGGGTTGCTGAAGGGCGCCCCTTCTTCGATTCACAACTGGAAGGGGAAATTTCTCTTTGTCTACTGCCCGACCCTGGAACTAGGTCTGCCCCCTTGGGGGTCTCTGAGGGATTCCGTCCGCCGGGCTCCCAGCCTAGGAGAGGACGACCTCCAGGCTGTCCAGAAGCTTCTGAGTTATTCCGCTCCTTCCTTTCCTAACCTTCTGAGGGAGCAGCTTCTTTTCAACATCGGCTTGAGCCCTCAGGATCCAGCAAGTATTTATCTTTCCTTTTCTTGCCTTCTTCTTCTCTCTCTTTCTCTTCTTTTTTCTTTCTCTTCTTTTTTTTTTTTTTTTTTTTTTTTGACTCTGGACTGATCGATGCTGCTTCTTCTTTCTTCTTTTCTTCTCCTGTTTTGTGTTGTTTTTTTTTTTTTTAGCAATGGACGCCGAAGCCACGCGGATGCTCGCCAAGGCTATGAGAGCCCAGAAGAGGAAGGGCGCGACGACCTCCGGTTCGGCGAAGAGGGCCAGGGTGGAGGAGACGAGCCTGGCCGCGCCCGTCCAGGCGACCTCGGCCATCGACATTCCTTCGGATGCCGAGCCAGCGGCCCCCCGGGCTTCCCCAAGGAGCCCGCCGACTGGGGTCCCCGTTCCGGAGGTTCGCCCCACGGAGGCGCCCGCCGCGGGGAGGAGGAGGAAATCGGTGGCCCGCAGGGTGAGCAGCCACCGAGCCGCTGTAGACGAGTCCGTCTGCTCCGAGGGGGGTCGGAGAACCCCTTCAACGACAAGGCTCTGATCTGGCGGCTGCTCGATGGTTGTATTCTGTCCGACGTCGTGGAGAGGATCGATCGCGCCGATCCCGAGCAGCGGGCCTGGGACACTTTGGGGTCCTTTCTTGAGGTAAGCGAATTTTTATTTACACAGTTGCTCGGTCTTTGTTGTAATTCTCTATCTGTCCTTGCAGATCGGGCACCAGCTCTTCGCCTATGTCGAGGCGTCGGGCCGCATGAGAAGGGACCTTCTTCGGGTGGAGGAGCGCTGCCAAGACGAGGTTGCTCGTCTTCAAGCGAAGACGGCCGAGGTGGCCGCCCTCCGGGAGGCCCTGGAGAGAGAGAGACAAGACCGGGAAGAGGAAAGACGAGCCCGGGAGGAGGAGAGACGAAGCTTGGAGGAGTCGGCGAGGAAGGCGGAGGCCGAGGTCGCCCATCTGGCCGAGCAAACTCCGGTTCTAGTCTCGGAGGCCAGGACCCTTGCGGTGGAGGAGTTCAAGGCTTCCGCGGAGATGAGGGAGCTGAACGTCCAGTTCGGCCTGGAGGCGTTTACCAAGGGGTTCGAGCTCTGCCGAGAGAGGGTGGCCAGTAGATACCCCGACCTTGATCTCGGCTTTTTGGAGGAGTCTGACGACGAGGCCGCCCCTTCGTCCGCCGCTACCGCAGTCGCACCCCCCGCGCCGAGCTCTCCACCCCCTGCCCTCGAGGTCTGAGACCTCCGATCTTGTATCTTTCTTTTGTCGCCATATTTCCTTTCCGCTTGTCTTCAAAATTAATCAATAAAGTCGAACGTCTTATTGTGGATGGCCTTTCCTTCCCCCTGCTCCTTCTTTTCTGCCTTTTTTCTCGTAATGAGTTGGTCTTTGACGTTTGCTTCTTCCGATGGCAGTGTCCTGCCGAAGCACTCCCCTTGCCCTTGGGGGTCCCGCTGAAGTCAACTATCCAACGGCTAAAAAGGAGGTCCTCCACCTGACGAAGAAGTTGAAAAAGTCGGAGGACGAGCTCCGCAAGTCGAAAAAATGCTATTCCGAGGCCGCCGCTGAGGCCGCCCACTTCAGGAGTCTCCAAGTGAAGGCAATCATGGACTACAGCCGGAGGAAGGCGAACTTCACAAAGGAGCTCGAGGAATGCACGAAGAGCGCCAGCGACCGAACTTGGGCTCAAGAAGCTAGGATCAGCGCCCTTAAGGTGGAGCTGTCAGCTGCGAAGAGGAGGATCGGCCAGCTGGAAGGGAACTCATCCCGGCTCACGGCGCGGGATGAACAAATATGGTCACAAAAGGTCTCCGACCTCCAGAAACAGCTTCAAGATGCTGAGATGAGCCACGATGTGCAGCGGGCCAGCTGGCGCCGGCAGGTAGAAGAGTACAAAGGGAGATTCCGTCAAGCGGCGGACGAGGTCGTTCGTCTCCAGAGGCAGTTGGTTACTAGGGCGCAGCTTGCCAACGCCCAAGATGCCGAAGAGCTCCTAGCCCTGAGGGGCACTGTCGAGGGGATTTTTGTCTCCCTTGGGGAGAAGACAGCCGAGCTTCAACAAGTGAGCATCCAACTGGCGCTTGAGCGGAGGGCCGTCGCGGACGCAGAGGCGGAGTCCGAAGTTCTGCGGAAGCAGCGTCGAGAAGCGGAGGCTGAAAGTCGGCGACTTCGTCAGGCGCTCCAGGATACGCTGCGGAAGAAGGAAGAACTAGAAGAAGCAGTGGAGAGCCTGAGGCAGTCCTGGTCGAGGGATGGGAGTGATAACCCTAGGGCGGAGGGAGCAGGGCCTCCTTAGAGTTCTTTTGTCTTCATGTAATCACCCCCTTTTTTTTTTGTCGTTTTGCTCTTCTTTCCCTGGCCGTCCTGGCCCTGTAGTATGCATATGGGAAATGGAAAAAAGTGCTTTGCGTTACCTCGTCCACGCATAACATGATGCTGTCGTCTGTTGACCTTCTCCTGTCGTTCGACTTGTCGTCGCGGGGGGGGGGCTCTTCCCTTTCATCCGTCCTTGTCGTGTGGCCGGGTTTCGCCGCCATTATTAACCCCTGCTGCAGGAGTGGCTGACGGAGTCCGGCTTCCGTGGGAGTCCGGGCGAAGTCTTCCTTGTCGTAGGAACCCGGCTCCCGTAGGAGTTCGGGTGAAACCTTCTTTGCGGCGGGACCCGGCTCCCGCAGGAGTCCGGGTGAAGTCTTCCTCGTCGTAGGAACCCGGCTCCCGTAGGAGTCCGGGTGAAGCCTTCCTCGTCGTAGGAACCCGGCTCCCGTAGGAGTCCGGGTGAAGCCTTCTTTGCGGCGGGACCCGGCTCCCGTAGGAGTCCGGGTGAAGTCCTTTTGGCGGCGGAACCCGGCTCCCGTAGGAGTTCGGGTGAAGTCTCCTTGGCGGCGGAACCCGGCTCCCGTAGGAGTCCGGGTGAAGTCTCCTTTAGCGGCGGAACCCGGCTCCCGTAGGAGTCCGGGTGAAGTCTCCTTTGGCGTAGGGACCCGGCTCCCGCAGGAGTCCGGGTGAAGTCCTTTTGGCGGCGGAACCCGGCTCCCGTAGGAGTCCGGGTGAAGTCTCCTTGGCGGCGGAACCCGGCTCCCGTAGGAGTCCGGGTGAAGTCTTCTTTGGCGTAGGGACCCGGCTCCCGTAGGAGTCCGGGCGAAATCCTTTTGGCGGCGGAACCCGGCTCCCGTAGGAGTCCGGGTGAAGTCTCCTTGGCGGCGGAACCCGGCTCCCGTAGGAGTCCGGGTGAAGTCTTCTTTGGCGTAGGGACCCGGCTCCCGTAGGAGTCCGGGTGAAGCCTTCTTTGCGGCGGGATCCGGCTCCCGTAGGAGTCCGGATGGAGTCTTCCTTGTCGTAGGAACCCGGCTCCCGTAGGAGTCCGGGTGAAGCCTTCTTTGCGGCGGGACCCAGCTCCCGTAGGAGTCCGGGTGAAGTCTTTTTGGCGGCGGAACCCGGCTCCCGTAGGAGTCCGGGTGAAGTCTCCTTGGCGGCGGAACCCGGCTCCCGTAGGAGTCCGGGTGAAGTCTTCTTTGGCGTAGGGATCCGGCTCCCGTAGAAGTCCAGGCTTTCCATTTTGCTCATGTCAGGACGAGGTTCTCCTCCTGTTCCTGACAGGACTGTGGGGGCACATTAGGGCGTTGTAAGGCCTCTCCCCCCGTCCGGTCTAAAAGAACCGGGCCTTCGACTTTGCTCAAGTTAGGGCGAGGTTCTCCTCCTGTCCCTAACAGGGCTGTGGGGGCACATTAGGGCGTTGTAAGGCCTCTCCCCCCGTCCGGTCTAAAAGAACCGGGCCTTCGACTTTGCTCAAGTTAGGGCGAGGTTCTCCTCCTGTCCCTAACAGGGCTGTGGGGGCACATTAGGGCGTTGTAAGGCCTCTCCCCCCGTCCGGTCTAAAAGAACCGGGCCTTCGACTTTGCTCAAGTTAGGACGAGGTTCTCCTCCTGTCCCTAACAGGGCTGTGGGGGCACATTAGGGCGTTGCAAGGCCTCTCCCCCCATCTGGTCTAAAAGAACCGGGCCTTTGACTTTGCTCATGTCAGGACGAGGTCCTCCTCCTGTTCCCGACATGGCCGTTGTTTTTGGAGGGGTCATATTCAGTCATAATACATCCATGTTAAGTAGGAGGGGCACGTTAGCTAGAAAGAAGAGTAGATTCAAAACGAAATAGTAAGTGATACATTTACAGTTCTCCCGCTCCTCCTTGAGGCCCTCCGGCGATGGAGTCGATGGTCCCGATAGGAGGCCGGTCCCCGGGCTGCTCCTCCCTTTTCTGCAGTTCGGGCGGTGGGAGAGCTCTTGGCCGGTCTCCCCTACCCTCAGGCCTGCGGCGGATGAACCTGTCGAGTCGACCTCGCCGGATGAGCTCCTCGATCTCGTCCTGGAGCTGGATGCATTCTTCGGTGCCGTGGCCGTGGTCGCGGTGGTAGAGGCAGAACTTGTTGGGGTTGCGCTTCCCGGGGTGCGTGCGCATCCTCTCTGGCCTAGGGAGCTGCTCCCTGACCTCCATCAGCACCTGGGCCCTCGAGGCGTTGAGGGGGGCGTAGTTGCGGAATTTTCCTGGCGGGGAACCCCGCCGAAACCTGTTGTCCGGGCTTCTCTGCCTGCGCGCCCTGGGGGGAGTATGGGCGTGCTTATGTCCAGGAGGGGATCGGGAGCGAGGTCGGGCTTCCTTTGGCCTCTTCTCGACTGCGGGCTTACCAGAATCTCCCGTCTGACGCTCCCTCGCAGTCTCTTCGTCCTTCATTTTGAAGGCCTCTTCCGCTCGGGCGTATCCTTCAGCCCGAGCCAGTAGATCAGCAAAATTCCTGGGGTACTTATTCTCCAGGAAGTACAAGAGGTCGTTCTTCTGAAGGCCACCTTTCAGGGCGGCCATGGCAACTGACTGGTCCAAGTTCCGGACCTCCAACGCCGCGATGTTGAAGCGGTTGACGTAGGCCCGGATGGACTCCTCCTCCCTCTGCTTGATGTTGATGAGGGACTCCGAACCTTTCCGGGGACGCCGGCTGCTGACAAAATGGGCCACGAATTGGTGGCTCATTTGATCGAAGGAGAATATGGTACCCGGCTTCAGAGCCGAGTACCAGTTCCTTGCTGCTCCCTTCAAAGTAGACGGGAAAGCCCGGCACAAGATGGCGTCGGGAGCACCATGAAGCAGCATCATCGTTCGGAAGGCCTCCAGATGGTCCACCGGGTCCGACGTCCCGTCGTAGCTTTCAAACTGGGGGAGCTTGAAATTCGGCGGGATCGATTCCTGCATAATCATTTGGGAGAAGGGAGGGTCAGTGCAGATATCCTCACCATAAGCGGGAGGCGCATGGCGGAGTTCTTCGATCCGCCGGTTCATCTCCTGGAGCCTCCGGTCCAGGAAGTCCTCTCGACTCCGAGTCTCGAGGGTCCTTTGGCAGAACGGGGGCAGAGATCTCCCAGGGGTGGAGTCGTGGTCCGATTGAGGGCTCTCTACCCTCGGATTCGCCTTCCCAGGAAGGACGGGGGGGCTGGCCCAGGTGGCCCGCCCCACCGCCGGGTTCTGGCATTCCGGAGATGCCCCTTCCGGATGCGCCGACGCCTGCGGCTGCTGCTGCTGCATTGCTTGTACGGCCTCGACGAGGCCTTTGACCTGCTGCGCCAGCAAGTCAAACTGCTCCGCGCCGACCGCCGCCGCCGGAGGGGGAGGAGGAGGAGGCTGAGAAACGGGAGGGGAGGCCGGAGCCTGAGATCTGGCCGCGGAGGCCGTGGACCGCCGGGTGGACGCCTTGCGCGGAGGCATCGAGTGTCGATCTCGCGGGGGAGGATTAGGAGTGGATGACGGAGAGATGGCCGGAAGCGGGTCCGTTGAGCGCTTCTTCAAGAACAAGGGTGCTGCGAAGACACAGACCCTTCCTCTAGCGCCAATCCTGTTGGTGCAAAAATCCGCTTGCGCCGGAGAAGCTGGAGTCGGGGAAGCCGCGGTCGCCGTCGGGACCTGCAAGGGAAGTCTAAACCGGAGGTGGGGTTGCTCCGGCAAGACCCTCCGACGCTCAAGTCAGTTTTCTGCCTCAACAAGAATGGAGTGCTCGAACGGAGAATTTAGCAGAGTTTTGGGATAAGGAAGAATGAGCTTAAAGAATAGCGTATTTGGATCCCCTTTTTATAGGCGGAGGAGGCAACGGATTGATGGCGACGTTTGTAACCGCCTGGTAGTGGGCCGCCCACGGTCAGGGGAATTGATTGCGGAAGTTAGTGGAGCAGACACATGGCCATCACCTCAGCCCGCCACGTGGAGTCTGTTACGGGGGGTGGAGCAGCGTCCGTTGTCAGCGGGTAGGAGAATCGCGTGGTATCCGTCGCAGGAGGTGGAGCAGGTTCGTGGCCGTCACTGTGGCCTGCCAGGGGATAGTGGAGCTGTGCGGAGTCCGCCACAGGAAGTGGAGCAGGGCGGCTATGGTTACTGCGGCCTGTCAGGGAATGATGGTACTGCGCGGAGTCTGCCACAGGAAGTGGAGCAGGGTCGTGGCCGTTTTGAGGGCCTGTCAGGGGGCGCGGATCTGTCGATTGAAGCTCGGCAACGGCTGGAGCCCGGCTTCTGTTGGGGTCCGGGTAAGGTCCTCCTGGCGGTAGGGGTCGTGAGCAGAGCCCGACTCCCGGGGGAGTCCGGGCGGAGCTGCGCTGATGTCGTCGGCGGAGCCCGGCTCCCGTAAGAGTCCGGGAGGAGCTGCATTCACTGTCGGCGGTGGAGCCCGGCTCCCGTAGGAGTCCGGGCAGAGCTGCACTGCAATCAAAGTTAAGGGAGAAGTCCGGCTCTGGTAGGAGTCCGGATGGAGCTTACCACCAGTTGATACTGAGAGCGGAGCCCGGCTCCCGTAGGAGTCCGGGCGGAGCTGTACTGATGTTGGCGGCGGAGTCCGGCTCTCGTAGGAGTCCGGGCGGAGCTGCGCTGATGTCGTCGGTGGAGCTCGGCTCCCGTAGGAGTCCGGGCGGAGCTGCACTGCAATCAAAGTTAAGGGAGAAGTCCGGCTCTGGTAGGAGTCCGGATGGAGCTTACCACCAGTTGATACTGAGAGCGGAGCCCGGCTCCCGTAGGAGTCCGGGCGGAGCTGTACTGATGTTGGCGGCGGAGTCCGGCTCCCGTAGGAGTCCGGGCGGAGCTGCGCTGATGTCGTCGGTGGAGCTCGGCTCCTGTAGGAGTCCGGGCGGAGCTGCACTTGCTGTCGGCGGTGGAGCCCGGCTCCCGTAGGAGTCCGGGCGGAGCTGCGCTGATGTCGTCGGTGGAGCCCGGCTCCCGTAGGAGTCCGGGCGGAGCTGCACTGCAATCAAAGTTAAGGGAGAAGTCCGGCTCTGGTAGGAGTTCGGATGGAGCTTACCACCAGTTGATACTGAGAGCGGAGCCCGGCTCCCGTAGGAGTCCGGGCGGAGCTGTTCTGATGTTGGCGGCGGAGTCCGGCTCCCGTAGGAGTCCGGGCGGAGTTGCGCTGATGTCGTCGGTGGAGCTCGGCTCCCGTAGGAGTCCGGGCGGAGCTGCACTTGCTGTCGGTGGTGGAGCCCGGCTCCCGTAGGAGTCCGGACGGAGCTGCGCTGATGTCGTCGGTGGAGCCCAGCTCCCGTAGGAGTCCAGGCGGAGCTGCACTTGCTGATGTTGATTCTGTTGAGGGTTCCGGCTGTGGGTATTTTATACCCAACAATAGGAGAAAAGGACTTAGTCACCTAGAGAACAAGATAAACCTGAGTTTTGATGCTTGTTACATTTCGGGCTAAAGATAATGCATTCTAATGCAGTTTCTCTTGGAATGGTGAAGGTTCAAAGTGCTACCGTATGGTAAGTTATGAAGTCAGTTCTAAACACATCATGCAGGTGGGTGGTTGGATAGAGAACAAGACTAGAACTTGGCTTCTCTAGTAAATTGCAGTTTTTGACAAGAACATACTTAAATTAGAAGACAGTAGTGGTGCAAAAGATGCGGTAAAAGAGGGTTGAGAATTGAGATCAAAGTTTGAAATTCCATCCCGGATCCAGTGTTTGTCAGGGAATGCATATCATACAGCCTGGTGATTCAGTAATTCATTCGGTTGCCAAGTTTTTCCTCTTATTTGTTGTTTAGATTAAGGTTTTCTTAGGTCATAATTTAGGATTGATGGAGGTTTTTTGAGTCCATAATTGGGTTTATGGTTCTGTTTCTGATGAGTCCATAGTGCCCATGATTTAGACTTCAGAGACCAACTGTACTTATTTGCCTGTCTTTTACTACAATTTTATGTGGGTCAGAGTGTCAGACAGCTGTAGAACCATTTTCCAAATCTTTGCGATATGACTTTGAATTTTTATCCTCTTGCTTTCATATGAGAGATCTAGTTCTTATGATCCAAATCTTTGCAATATGACTTGGAATTGTTCTACTGTTGGTTTCATATGAGACAGATTGTGGACTTCTCTTATGATTCAGAGAAATATAATGGATGTAATAAAATTTTCCCTATTTGGATTAACACCTGTCTCCTATGGATGCTGAATGCCTCGTTGAAGAAACTATAATGAAGAAACAGTTATTTGGTCGAAGTAGCATGTCAAGCTAATATGAAGAGCATTATGTTACATCTGAAATTCAAAATAACCTTTGATCAGGTACCACTTTCAGGTGATGCACACTAATTGAGTACTTATAGTCGACAGTAGAAACTAAACAGAAATATTTCTATAAATACATAAGAAAATCTGACAGAAAATTGCAGTGACAGCCTTTTCATTATCAATTTCACAAAATACTTGAACTTGTGTTTAGTATTCTGATATTTTTATCTGTAAATCCATCTTTTTTTGGTATAGGTGATAGCTGCAATTTCATATCAAATAATTCCTACTGACACACAATATGCTGAAATACCTCTTGCTGCTGTCAGTTCAAACAACCAAAAGAAGGTATGGACCACAGTTTCTGCTTTATTCTTATAGCTGCATGTGATTTCTTTGTCTAAGTAATGTAGTACTTGTGATCTTCTGTAAAAAAAGTTCAAGAAACTGACATGGCCACTTAATGGATAAGGTTTAAGTTCATTCAAGATTCAACTATTGATGGTTTTGTTACTGGAACACCTTCCAATGTTCAAAGGCACCATATTTTAGGCAGCCGATATCCATAGTTTTCTATGCAGGGTGTCAATGCAAACTGCAAGCAGCTGGGTCATATCTGTGACTCAGAGACAGGTTCTGGTATGGTAAATTCCCAAATTCAAGATAACCCATCACATGGCTGTACATTGACATATGGATATAGCTGTTATATTTTGAAAACACTTTGCCTTTAATATGAAAGTTGACCAGGAACATACATCAAACTAAGTGACTCCATAATGATGCAGCTACAAGTTTCTGACAGATTCATCAGATATCATAACCAAACATTATCATCTGCAAAGGCATAGCCTCATAATTATTTCTGTTTCTGTATAGTTAATAAGCTTCATATGTGATATTTTGCCCATGCCAATCACCGTCAAACGACACAGTGCACTTACTGCCATAGTTGAAATTGTGAGAAAAGCAACAGAATGTGAGATTATGAGTTTATCTGCTTCGGAAGAAAGAGGATGGCAGATCTTGACATTCAAATAGAAACTTCTGCACAGGTTCCATATCTGATACTAATCACCTGTTGAGGACACAAATATATCAAATTTGCCTATGGTTGGACCATTGAACAGAGAGTTTCACCAATAAGAAAGCAAGACAGTAATTTATACTCACTAAAGCATAATACATGGCTTGCTTATGTAAAAAACATGTAACATGGGTCATCTTCCTGATGATGATAATTGTGTACCCAAGTTATCACAGCAATGATGTCGATTCTAATGCATTTCTTAGATGTAAGTTGAGCAAAAGCTGAAATTTGGGGACTTCTCCATGTAAAATATTTATTTTGCAGGTTATTTGCCAAAGAAACTGACATATATTGATAAGAAATGCTCCACATGTTTTTCTCTTTTCTTTTACATCATAAATATGTATGTATGTTTGTGCCAATTAGATATCTTTTTTTCCTTCCATGTCATCATTGTGATTACTTAGCCCTCTGTATTCAACTAATGCTGTTCCTGTCATCTAATTCACTAAGCAGTGAACAACAATCTTGTTGATGATGTTATTGTCCTTACATTTGCTCTTTTAGATACCCAAATAATACTGCAGTTCCTGATCTATGACCTTTGTGGTGGCTAAAGATACCAAATCTTTCCTTTTTAAAAGTGCTTCTTTTCACATTTTAGAGATCTTCTCTGCTCAATAAACTTGTCTAATAAGCCACAAGTCCGTATAACTAACATTATTTTCTCCAGGGTATTGGTCAGCTCTTGTATAAGGAATTGAGTAAGAGGCTTCAGAGTGTGGGGATTTCAACATTTCTCTGCTGGGCAGATGAGGTATCTGAAGGATTTTGGCTCAAACAGGTAATTACATGGACCATAGAATATGTGGTTGTTTTTTGTGGGGACCTAGTCATAGTGTCATACATAATGTGTTCAATGTGTTCGTGCATTTGTACATGAGAGTTAATGAGTCAATGATCTGTTTTGGAATTTTACTCTATGACGTCCACCTTTCAACCTTGGGTCAACATAAATATACAGAAAATACCTCATAAGAGATATAATATACTCTCATCTTATGCAATGGAAAGAATTTATGCTTCTGTTAGACCAAATATTTGCAAAAAGCATTTATAATTTCAGAAGGAAAAACATCATGGAGCAGGTCAAAGGAAGTTTAATTTAGTTTATTTATTTTTAAGATGCTTTGGACTTAAAATGTATTTTATGGATCTTAATTTCTTCTCTTTAAGTCTCTATTTGATGTATATAAGATTTTCAAATAGGACATTCTTAAACTCAAGTGCCAGGACACATTAATTTAATATCTTCTCTGGTAACATTCTGGATTGAACTGTAATATGCAACTGAAAGTAAACTAGATTCAGTCAATGTGACATATTGAACTAATAAACAACTTATGAACAAGAATACTCTTATTGCCGATTTGGAGCTGCAAATTCTCCATCACTCTTGTTCTGTACATATATATTTTTCTTTTACTCAAGAAGTGTTCTTATGCTTTAAAATGCCAAAGGTTTCAGCCACGTAAAATCATGATGTTTCAATTTTATGGTTGATGGATGCATTGCAGGGTTTCATTTCAGTAGGAGAGGTGAATAGCAGAGGTAAAACTCGAAGGCTACCCATTAAAGCTGATATTAGGAGGGTGTTATGTTATCCTGGTGGTTCCACACTTATGGTTTCTCAAATTAAAAAGGATCTTATGAATTTTGTCAACTCTTCGAAACATGTTAGTCTGGGCTCCTCTTCAAAGTCACACGCCAAGTCACCAAGTAATGCTCCTTCTGAAACTCCTGGACTTACAGAAATTATGACAAGGGATACTTCAAAGTATGAATCTCTGAGCAACCTTGATATCGTTCCAGACAGCCACCAAATGAAAACTTCTCAGTTACAAAAATTGATGAACCATGGTTGTTCCATAGATAGACAGAAAGCTGAAGGTATGTAATGATCTAGCTACACAAAGTGTGGTTTCTAGCCATTATCTTCTTTTTTTTTTTTTCCTTCCGATTTGGACATCCAGACATGTATAATATCTCCATATGGCCTTGATGGAATGTAGAAGTGGCAGGAGGAACAAGTTAGAGGACTTAACAGAAGGTCATGTTCGTGAAAGATTTTTAAGACACCAGAAATCACCTTCATAGATGAAGTCCACTATCTAGAAAGTAGCTATTGATTCACTGTGGCTTCTTTTCTTTCCTTTCACTTCTCCTTAACTTTCAAACTTTAGTAACTCTCATGTTTGGAGGAGATATTGTGGTTAGGATGATCAGCATCCGAACTGGGCTTTGCATCCTACTCCGTGGACATCAACAAAGGAGAGCATATATTGGAAGTTTGTTTGCACCATGCTAGACATACAATATTATGTCTCAAATCATTTTTCTCTAGTGACATATCTGGGATGCCTATTCTTGTTAGAGTTAGTTCCCTTGTAGGATTGTGTTTTGTATGTCTCTTTGGCTAATTTTTGTCATTGAGATGAAAGTGCAACCCAAAAACTTAAGCTAGTAGATAGATGGGCTCATAAGTGCATAAAACCAATGGAGTCCCTGACCTGTCCAATGTGGGACTAAACCTGAACACCCCCTCTCACATGTAGAGCTCTGGAGTGGAACCCAAAGAGGAGCAAGACACGATCAGTGAGTGGGAGCATGGAGGAATTGGTAGGCAAGAAGTATTGTGGGCTCCAATACGATGTCAAAGTCCAACACAAAAGTTTAAGCTAGTAGGTGGATGGACCTATGAGTGTATAAGGCCAACTAGAGTTGCTAACTTATCTAATGTGGGACTATTCCTTAGAAAAACAACATTCCATTTCAAAAGTTATCATGTGGGACCTTCATTTAGACTTGTTGCAAGTCTAGAGGAATTTTGGAGGTTGTTGCTTGGTCACATAAGGTTGAGCTGCAATCAGTAAGGTAGATCTCCCTGCCAGCCAACTGGCCATACAGGTCAAACCAACAGGCTCCAATTGCATAAATTTGTCCTGGCTATTAATATAACACCATTTTAGAGGCTTGATTCCAAGCTAACAACCAGTTATAATACTTGTTCAACCAGTCAATCCTTATATGAAGCCATCTCAGCTGGGAGTTATGTTCAATAGGTAACCCTCTATCTGAAGTGAAAAATGCTTGGATGATGATCAATTGCACTTAGGGAGGGAGGAATCTGTTCCTGCTCCATTCTTCACAATAAAAAGATGATCAATTGCATTTAGTTTCCTGATCTTATTGTAATGCAAGCTAACATATACTCCTTCAGCTAATTTTCTATGTACTACCCTTTTTTTTTTGAAGCTGGATACTTTAAGGAGCTCTAGTGTAAATACATCTATAAGCAACTGACATAATCAAAACATGGAGTCGATGGGGAATGTCAACTACAGATGCCCAAAACACACTTTCGATACACTTAGCCACATAGGGTGCCGCACTGTTCCCCTCTTTGTAAGCATGCGTAATCAGGCAACATGAGCATTGCACAATGAGTCTCCAAGCATCTGCCAGTAGGGGATGATCGCCATATGGGAGCTTGGCCATAGAAGTCAACCGGGAAATCACTGTCCTGGAGCCCCCTTCCAAAATCACTCTATCGGCCCTCAAGGTGGTGACAGCATACACCAAGCCCTCCCAAGCAGCCCTCAACTCAGCTTGAGGCACCTCTGTGTGCCAGCTTCATGGATGTGAAGATGCATGAGATTTGCATGAGGCTTGTATTAAATATGGGGGTTTACAAGGTGCTGATTTAGGGGGAAAGCTTATTATTATAAATATAGATAAAAAATTAAAAATGTTTATCTAAAAACCAAAAATATATCTAGTTTTTGACTTGGGAAATCTATAAACTTTATCTTTTACTAAAGGAGGAGAATAAGAAAACAAAACAAAAAAATAGTTTGAATCAGTTTACTTGACAATGACTTGCAGAATTAGCTAGCAGTATTTGTTTTTCTTTCTAATGCTACATTACTTGTCTTTTACTCTTATAATGAAACATAACAAAAAAAGCTTATACAGTCATGTATGTACATGTCTTACAAAGGTCATACTAGTTCGGTGTTGACAAGTCTTTTACTATTACCACTAGTTCAGCATGTACATGTCTGTATTTTCAGGTGTTCCTCCTGATGCTGTTATGGTGCCAGCCTGTGCAAAATTGGTTGCTTTGAATAATGTGGGTTGCCATAGCAATGGAGCTGATTTAGGGCAGGCAGAAAATGAGTATGATACCGATGGTAGGTGTTCTCTTGGACAAGGAGTGAAGAGGCAGATCTGGGAAGCTACATTGTCTTCATTAAAATCAAAGAGGATTAGAGGTGGTCATCTTATTGGCTGTTGCCAGGAATCAAATCAAGATATTGTTTGTGAGAGTTGCTCCTTAGGAAACTCTGGATGTGAGCAGTCAGTCAGGGCATTTCTAAAAGATTCTATATGTCATGCTGAAGGAAACAGAGTAGGTGATATCAATGATGATCTGCTTTTAAAAGGAAATTGTCCGACAGTCATGTTCATGAATATTGCTGATGATGCTAAAAAAGCATGCCTTACAAAGGTAATACTTGTTATTGCATTTTGTATGTTCATTTCTGTAAAACTTCATGGCTGTGGAATTTTGGCTTATATATGCAATCTAACTCTCGGCATCAGTTTGACAGCCATACAATCTTGCTTATTTTGTGGTTGTCTTAACTCTTCAGTCATCTTGATAATTTTTTGCTTTATATGTATAAATGTTCCTATTACTCTATGAGAACCGGATATATGTTTTAAGTTAAAAAAGAAAATCAATATTGGAAGAAGGGGGATTATAAACAGTCTAAACAGGTTATATGATAATTTTTAATGTGAGTGACCATGTTATCCATCTAAGTTATTCAAGATATTCATAAATTAATCAGAATGCTAAATTGATAAAATATTTTAAATGAATAGGGATATATTTTGGGTATGGAAACCGACACAGTGGTACTTTATAGAAAGCTTTATGGCCCCTGCTAAATTCATTGCTTGGATAGAGGACCATCAGTTATTGATCAAAAAACTTGAGGAGCAACAAGAGTTGGGTAATGTCCCTTCTAGAAATTTTCAGGACACTAGGACATCTGGGAAGGATCTTGCTTCACATTTATTACGACTGGTTTGCAGTTCATATAAGTGGTGCTATTAAAGTGGAGGTGATCATATTTAATTATTGGTTACTACTTTTACTGTATATTTATATCATATTAGCAATTCGGGAAAAGAATGTGGAAAGAAAGAGGAAACTTGTAATAACATTCGGCCACTTCTTTTGGTCCTCTGTCATATTTTAGTGTGGATGTACTTCAGCTTTAAAATTTGATACAGATATGTGAGATCTTTTCCTGTTGGGTCATCCAATCTTCAATCTCTATATAAAGGTTGTTAAGAAATTACCTATTATCATAGGATCCTTTACTTTATTGATTATTTTATGCCACAACTGTGGAGATATGCATTATTGGTTGATAACATGCAGTTTGAGAATTATTTTACAATACCAATTGGGAAATAACAGGAAAGAAATAGAAAAGTTCAAGGGACTGTTGGGTGAAAACTTTTTAACATGTTACTAGTGGTTATTGTTACCATTTCTTGCCATTTGACTCTTTAGCGATCTCATGACTGCCTATCCTCCTAACCCTCAAAAGTTTGCAAAGAAGAAAATGTGCTAGATATTATCGTTGAAATACATGGAATAAATCAAAATGCCATGGGTTCTTCATTGTTATACTGAAGCAGTAGTTTGTGCACAAGCTTGTGCCTTTCTCTTCCTTCTTCTAAAGAAAGGAAAAGACGGATGTGTAAACAACCAAAAAATCAGAAACATAGTTGAGGAGAATTTCTCGTGGTTATTTGAACCGAAATACTTAACTGATTAACTAACAAAGCTGAATAAAGATTTCTGATGAAATTCGTAAGTAAATAATGGTCAAGTCATCTTCCTGCACCCTTTCAGGCAGTAGATTTCCCAAAAAAACTGCTTATGGGTAGTTGATCTTTTTGTGGCTTGAAGCATTCATTCTAGTTGTCTCTGTTAGGAACCTAAGATAAGTTCAATGCATGTTGGTCTTAGTTCTTCATTCTTCTCGTGTCATTCATTGGTTATGTTCTAAACAAATGGAGATGGAGCTATTTCCTACAGTAGACAATAAAATAATTTAAAATAGCTGTTTGGGGAAGTTATAGAATGCTTGGCATTAGTTTGAACTTTGATGTTACAGTGGTTAATAAACAGTAGTAGTAATCCTAAGAGAGTGCAGTACAGAAGTGGTAATCCTAAAAGAGTGCAATATTCAAAAAATTCCTTTTTTTTTGTGTCTCTAGTGCCTAAGGAATTTGAGGACATGATAATGCCATCGCACTTAAGGAAACAAGGTTAGGAAACTAGTGACTAATGGGTATAACAATCACACCTATTCCCTGTTCAATTATATTTATTTCATCAAGCACCTTCAATGTCTAGAAGCATTAATGACATAGATATACTTTAAAAGTCATAACTTTTCTTTTAAAATAGCTGCACATCATTTGTCTATTAATGATATATAATGCTTGCTGGTTATGCCAGATAGTTATAGAACTCAGAGGCACTGTAACCTGTGAAGGAAGTGCCTGTACACATGTTATAACTGGAAAAGCGAGAAGGACATTGAATTTCTGCACAGCTCTATGCTCTGGGTCAGTTTTGCTCCATTATTTTAGACTTTTATTTGAAGTATTTAACCTAATTTTGTTTTCCTGAGAGATTTTACCCTTTTATTTTATTTTATTTTTTTCATAAATGAAAGTTAAGTGTTTCCCTCTTTCTGTTATGTATTTTCCAGATTATCATGTATAGTCTCAAATTCTGTCCCGAAGATGAAACTTAAGGAGCATGTGTTGGACTGACGCTATCAAATTGCTTATATGGTTTTTAAATGTTCTCCAATCATTAAATATTTTGGTGGTTTTATGTGTTTCAATGGATTATTAAATGGTTAAGCAACTGAATGAGACATCCAAAACACTAAAAGTCACTTTGTAATTTGTAAAACTAATTAGTTATTAATAGCAATGACTTACCTCGTCAGGCTGTATATGTTGATAACTATGTGCCTAAGTGGCCATTTAATCTGTTTAACCCTTCAAACCATTAACCATTACTTAGTCTGCAACCATCTGCTGTGCGTATTCTTGGTAATATCTTTGCCTTATTCCCGATTTCTTTTTTTGGCAAGATTTTGTTACAACCCAGCATTTTTGTACCTGAATTATGATTTCTCTTGGCCTCCACCCCCCCCCCCCCACAAATTCTAAATTCTCTTTGCGAAATTTTAGGATAAACATATTCCATACTGTGTATTTGTCATAGATTTAAACATAAGAGAAAGCCGGAGTTAAAAGAAAAAAAAGAGAATAGAGAAAGTATCAGCCAGAGCTAAGCTTCTTTTCAGTTTCATTGTCAAAATCATTGTGCCACACTGAACAAGCAGCCAGCATTATGCCCCTTTATAAAGTCTAATTGGCCATTCACTTTCCAATCATGGTCCATTTAGGATAATGAAAGAAATGAGAACACCCCAAAAGTCCTGAATCAATGAATCTGCTACAATTATAGAGCAATATCACTTTCTAGGAACATGTATTCATATGTACTACTCATTAACCTTGAGAATCATAGTGCTATCTAGATAGAAAAGCTATGCTTTTTAGATGGAACAAAGCACAAATATTTGCTATTTCTTTGTCTGACAAGCTTTACCAACATACTTGTTACTTCCATATCTCAGTCCATAGAGCAGCTCATGGGTCAAAACTTATACCATATCAACATCAACTGGGCAAGCTTTGTCTATAATTTACCATGGATTTCAGCGATCTGAGTTCTAAACCTTGTATATGATGTTATATAGTTAATAAGATCATCAATTCTTGTGTCTAACTGTAACATAACTTTCATAGTCTTTAATAACAGTAGTAGGTTAACTATCTACGGTCCTCCAGCTCATGGTTCAAGGACAGATTGTGTGCATGCAGTATCGAGTCAGCTTGGATTTCTAACTCTTTTACAGGCCACTGATCCTAGATCAAGTCAACTCATACTTCTAAGTCTTTTACAAGCCACTGATTGTTGTTCCAGTGAGAACTGATGATACACATAACTGCCATATGTGGAAGCTGATGAAGTTGCATAGGAAATGGTTTTTAGTTTGACCACAAATTGTATCTCGATGTATCTCAACTTCCTAGATAAAGTCTAGACCATATGTTAGTGCATTTTTTTGTTGTATACCATAGTCGGAGAGGCATCTATCTTCGAGGCCCTGATGGAATCCTGTCTGTATTTGTTCCCTCCATGCAAAGCTTGACATGTCTCAGGATTTTTCTCATGGAACAAGTGCTCCAAGCTTGATTTGCTGTAAATTCCTGCTGCATGATTTATAGAAATAATGTGATTGTAAATATTCTGACTGTTTAAATTGCTTACTACTGTTGCTTATCATGCCAAGCTTGAATTATGTCTCTAACTTCCTTGACAATATTGAAGAAATTTGAAAGTGATATGCATGTGCAGCACAAAAGTGATTTGAGATGATTTTTGGATGAACACATGATGGGAGAGAGCACATTATGCTGACTAGATTTGGACAAATGCAATGCATGCGTTGATCTGAAACTTGTGATTATAAATGAAATGATATATTGGATTTTGATAAAGGGTAGTGATTTCTCATGGAGGTTTCTGGATTTTTATACTTCTTGGACTATTTAAGGAACAAGTAATTATTGTACCACCATTTTTTGATAGGAGGAAAAAAGGGAATTAATTTTGCGTGCTTGTTAATGCATGTATAACTTTGTGGATTTGAATGATGATATGAAGAGGTTCTCATTCAAAAATTTCCATGACCCATGAGGGGTGTGCATGCACATTACTAAAAATGCTTTACAAAGGAACAAACTATAGAAGGACAACATCAATCAAAATAAGAATATGCAAAATTTTCACAAATTTCAACTTTTGTATCTTATGTGGGACTCATTCTTTAGGGTTGATGAAGAATTATTGGGGAAACAGTGGAGGGTAAAGAAATGGAATTTGGATATAGTCGACTCGTGGCTGTAAAAATTTTTAGTCCACTAAGCATGCACTAGGAGATGCTTCATGGATTTATCATGCCTGGTTTAATCCTAACAGATTTCACATGTTCCTGTATTTTCTGACAAATGGTCTTGGAATAATTTATCATGCAGCGCTTGGATAGTCTCTCCTAATTGGTTGAAAGAAAGCTTCAGGGAAAGAAGGTTCTTAGGTGAGTTAGTGCACTTTATTTCTCGAAATGCATTAGTTATTCAAATACTTGTAGTTGGTGCATAGCTGTAAACTTTTACTAGAAGGGTCCTTGATTCAGTCTCCTCAGTGAAGGCATGATGCCTTGACCACCAAACTGAAGGGTTAAGATCCCACTGTGAAAGAAAGCTTGTGGTTGCTATACATAATTTTTTTCTTTTGCTTTTCTTGTAGGGGAATTGCAATTTGTTTTAGAAGATGAAGAATATCTGTTGAAATACAAATCTGACCTGCGGGATGCAGTTATGAGAGCAAAAGCAAATCCCAATTCATTGCTCAGAGGATATCATGTCTGCATTGCAAAGCATATCCATCCCTCTTCTAATGTTTTGTCAATTGTCATCAAGTCAGCTGGTGGCAATGTGAGTATTATGGATCACAATACAAAAATGTCAATTCAGGTCCTATCTTGCATGTCTTTATACAGTTATGCATATACAGTGGTATAATGTGGGTAAGTAGCCCTGTAAAACAGGAGCTTAATAATATAAATTAGCTTACAAAGATGTATTATGCGGTTATGTTACAATTTTTTTCCCTAGTGGGTATTATGGAGAAGAAATAACTTGCTTTAAGCCTAGCCTAGTGGTCAGAGAATGTCTAATTGATTCATAATATTAACAAAGATCTTGCTGCTAAAAGAAAATAATTACTAGTTACCATGAAAGGAAGCCTGCCTTATTGGTTACATTGAAGTATTTATGACTATATATATAACCATGACCACCAAGGCACCGACCTTTCAAGATACAACTGTATCTTGACAATCATATCAGCTTTAGTAGGGGGAAAAAGCAATGCTTTGAACTACTTGACAGAATGATGCGAACTTCATGATATATAATATTGACAACCAAATCTGGAGATATTTATTTCAAGTCAAAAAATATTCATGTCTGACAATTTTGTATAGGGGTTTTCTTACAATTCTATGTGAATTGATATGTGACATAATAGAGAGAGAGAGAGAGAAATACATGACATCAATTAGATTGCTTTAAAAGAGGAAAAAGATTTGCTTAGTCGTGTTTGTGTATTGTTCTAGGGTCTTGTCATATTTGTGCAGGTTCAAGTCAAGATACTCAAGTGGGTTTATGTAAGAAAGAATAGTCATGATTTTGGGGACAAAATGATATGGATGCATAAATATATATGCTATTAGAAACAATGATGGTTTACATTTAACAACACATTTTAGAAAAGAGTGTCTTTTTTTACTGTAGCAAAGAAAAGTCCACTCAAAAGGGGGAGAGAGCCTGCAGTCTAGACTGCATCTTGGGAGTTTGAAGACCATCCCATTTCAATCAAAAATACAAGGAGGTATCCAATCTTCCTTCTGGAAATCAAATCCCTTTTTGTCTTCTTTTCATCAAAACCTGCCAGCCAGAAATCTAAAGTGAAACCCGGTGCATTTTTACCAACTATTTTCTTTTTGACAGGAAAGGCATACTTAATTCTTTTTGACAGCATCGTGCTGGTGTTCCAAAACTTAGAAGAACTAGGATGCTAGGTTTGTTTAAAATATTTTTTTCTTTGTGTGTTTTATAATGCCACTGATTGCATAATTTTCAAACAAATTACTAATATCAATGAACTAATAGCAAATCAGGAAAAGCAAAATAATTGTTGAATTATTCATTATCACACAATGTGAGCCATAAGACCCGTAGAAACCACATCTTTAAATGCTGTATGCCGAGTCTGTCTCGACCAGCATGGATCATTCTATTCTTTCGTTCTTCCTCAATTGAGTAGGACCAAACTAGACTGAGTGGATACATCCATGTTGATCCTGTCTTTTACACATGAATTTAATTAATAACTTGAATTAATTTTGAAATAAAAAACCATAACTAGTTTGCTTTCTCCCCACATTCAGGACTATCTTTGTACATCCTGATTCAGCAATCATAAATATTAAGGTCCAGCTCCAGTGTTATTGTAATTGTCGTGAATTCCTTGTTCGTAACTTGATCCATTTAGCTCCAGTGAATTCCAATAATAAGGTCTAGCACTCAGGGCATCATAGGTTCATTTATATTCCAATATCGTTTCAGATGTCTTTTTCTGCTTGGTAACTGGAATGTTCTAGTCAGGTTATTGCTTATACATCCTTAAGGTCAAATTAATAAGATGAGAATAAAATATTCCACTTCTATTTCCTTACAGTCTTAATTTCGTATCTTTTGGATATTTTTACCATTGGCTCTCAAACTTAATCAACTCCTTAAGCGGTGCCCCTCTAGTGTGGTTTCCTGCAACCAAGACTCGAGCAAGAACCAGGCAAAGTAAGAGAGAAGATGCGAAGTCTCAAGCGTAATTTGTTGTTAACCTTAGTCATGTTCAGACAACCCTGGTAACCTTAGTCATGTTCAGTCAACGAAAACTAGTGAAAGGGATGATTTGTACAAATGGAGAACTTTACAGGATTTTTATATAAATATAAAAAGACAGGAATTGATATGCAAATATGGAAGTGGACTATCTGCAAAAAACCATATAAATTGGAGGCCTTGTTCTCATTCTTTTAGAACTTTCCTTCTAGTAGTAGCTAGCCTGTGCCTAGGTCATATAATACCCCATAAGCATTTCTCCCCTTCATCAGACCAAGTCAAATGGTATTGGATATGCCTTCATTCATCTCTTCATTATTTTTATACTATCTATTCAAGATAGTGATGTATATCATGTACATCTTACTGTAGTTTTTTTTTTAATGTTAATTTTGGTAGGAGTCTAATTTACATTTACATTTCCATGAAAATTGCATACTGTTTTTACTCTTTTATTTCCCTATATTTTTCTAGGCCCTCATTCACTAAGGCTTTTCTCCACAATCCAAGTTTCAAGCACTGTATCATCTATAATAACATGCATCATTTTCTATCTTCCAAAATATCAGCAATAAATCCATTCATGCTAGAGTAAAGAGATATCTATGTAATGCTGACCCAGATTTAGTAGCTAGTTCATATTTTGTAGAAATCTTTAAATCAAAATGCTTCCATTTGATGTGAAGTTTCTGAAGCATATCTCTCTAGATGATGAAGAAACTCGCTTAACATTTTCTTGGTTACTTCCTGATCTGATTGAATCCATGGATAAACTAAACTTGAGCCAGAATGATTTATTTTTAGTTTCACCAACCTGGAGTAAGGCCCATGCCCTATAAAATTGCTGCATATTTTTATTTATATCTAACTGAATTTACAGTCAGTGCATCTAGAAATGTGTATTGTGGCAAACAATCATGAATAGTTAGTTTAAATAAGCATGTTTGATCATTGGAGTGAGCATTTGCAGGTCATTCGTAGGCTGGGCAGCACTGAGGAGCCGTCAAAGGAAATCTTTTTGGCATGTGAAGAAGACATGGCAGAGGCTTTAGCCGCTGCAAGAAAGGGTATACGGACTTACAACAGTGATTGGTTAATGAACTGCATCATGAGACAGGAGCTTGATCTGAATGCCCCTCAGTTTGCTGAGTCCCTATAGGGTTGCAATGTGTCCTACCATGTGCTTCTTATGTCATCATATTTGAACTATAATATCCTAGTTGAACTGGTACAGGTTACTGTGTATATTTGGCCTTTTTTGTCTGCCAGGTGAAGTAGTCCTGCTTCATCATTCTGTTGCTTGCAACATACCAAGTTCTGATGTCTTAACCTATATTAGTCGGGCATGGTTTGCTATATCACCTCATACCATCCGGTATGGGGCATAACATACCAGACCGACCGTACCGCTTTATACCGATACTACCATATCGTACCAAACTGCATACTGATACTATAATAGGATTTTACCAGTATGGGGTTTGGTACCAAGACGGTGAATCTTAATCAGGGGATTAGGTCTTTAACCTTTGTTTTCACAAAAGGCTGTTAATCAATTTTTCAGAATGCTGAATATATATGGAAATGCAAGACTTCTGTCCCCTTTTTGGTTATAAGTCTGAACTTTTGAAGGCAGTGTTGGCTGTAAGAAGTGAGTCCAGCAGTTGCTGGATGGAAGTTTCTTTTTGTTGCATATCATGAATTTTCTTTGATATAAAGACTCTAATCACTCAGTGTAACAGGGAAAAGCTTACAGGAAACCCAGAACATTGGGAAAAAAAGTCTGAAGGATGTTATTTGGTTACATCTGCAACGATGGAAAATGAGAGTGATATTTTTTATTTACCATTCCTATTTTGCTTCCCATGCTTTCCTATAAGGCAGTTATGGGAGTTCGATTCTAGCATATTTTCAATATATTAGGTGGTATTGGGAGTTCTACATTTAGACATTGCAGTGAATTTTGGCCAGCAGACCAGCACCTACATCACTAAAGTACTGTCATGGAAGTTCATGAAAATGCTATAATTAAGTTTTTCTTTATATTTTCTTTTTTTCCTTTTTGTGTATGTTCCAAATTCATAAGATAAAGGACCATGGATTCCATCTTAGGTTGCTTCTTCCATAAACAGCATGAACCTCAAACAGAAACAATGGAGTATTGATGATCATAAATAAAGTAATATGACACAATGTCTAATGATGATTTCGATTTTTTTTTTTTTTTTATGTATGCATGCAAGTCAAGGAAAAATGAATTCATTATTCTTGAGAGATTACATTTTCATAAGCTCAAAGGTGACAGTTGATGATCTTTAAACCTGGTGCAGGACTCCTGTGCCCATATTTCCAGGTAATTATCTTTTTCCCTTTAGTAACAAACATGATCTTTTGGATCTTGAGCATTCATCTTCTTTGGAGCACTTTGTTGTCCCCTGATTCCTGTTTGAGTAGATTATCTGTGCTTGCTTCCACAGAACTTGTGATAGCTGCAGGTATTTTGGTCTAATGTCTTAATCTTTATGCAATGGAAGATGCTGACAATATTTTTCTGACATCATAGTTCCCTTAAAACCTGACTTGTATTGCTCTATCAACGAACCTCTCTTTCTGAGGTCAAATTTGATTTGGTCCAAGTGCTGCATAGCTTGTAATTCAAGTGATTTTGGTCAAATTTTGGCATTCAAATATCTTATTTATCCATCTTCTTTATGTAGGCATTGGATTTCCTTTTAAATGAATTTAATTATAATCTTATATAAGTGCCTGCCCAGTAAACTTGCTAGGCATACAATTCTGATGAGGATTGAGTATTTTTGGGTGAATGATATGCATAATTCTACTATGACATCTCGCCATGCAATAAACTGAATGTGAAGCAGGAAGAATAGCAATTTCATAATTGGAAACTCCCTTAGATATTCCTACTGTTCCAAACAACCCAATTGTAGAAAGGCTCAACAGCCACCGTTAAATGAATTGATTGCTTCCAAGTATAATTTTCTGCAATGCTTTAGGCCTTGATGGCGATTATCTAGGTCTAGGCACTTGCCATTCAGACCCTGTTATTTCTTTGAGGCATGGCTTCTTTGTCAACCTTACCTTGTGGTTGCTGATCTTGGTAGCAGTAAGCTGATTGCCAAAACTGATGGCCTCTTTATTAGACCTTGCAAGAATAGCTTTCTACAAGAATGCAAGGATCTTTTCTAGAACGCTATGTAGGTAGCCATGATTTGCAAGACCTTGTAGCCTACATACAAAAATACTGAATTCTTTTATCCAGTAGTGAAGGGATGTGCTCAAACATGCAGATGTTTTGTTGAAATATGGATACCTAAATTTTGAACCAAAGCTGACCATAAGATTTGGATGAAATCTAACCTACCAAAGTGAACAAAAGTTTTAAAAACTGGTATATACTTGAGTATTTCTGTAAGTTTATAACAAGGCAACTTTACAAGACTCTCTGCTATACTTCACACAGGTCATAGTCATACTGTACAACCACTCAAGCAAATTAGTGTTCCCTTGAAACATTAAGCACATTCCAAGCACTAATTAGCAGAAGCCAGAATACATCACTCCCTTTGACCTGCAATGACCAAACAAGATCCTAGTAAGTTGATATACTGTAATTTTTTTTAAAAAAAATTATTTATATATGACATTGGATTCAATAGCAAAAAGACAAATGTATGAATAGGAGACAGAACAATTAAAAGTAAATAAAAGTTAGCACGGAAAGATATAAGAAGAAGGTTGGACATACCAATCTTTATGCTCGCAGTAGCAGAGGAGGTGGTCAAAAAGACTAAAAGGGCGGCATAAGAGCTCCTTTCCCGCCTTTCCTCCATGTATCAAACCTTGGTGGTAAGAGAGGGACTCAAAGCTTCCATCCTCCAAATGGAAAACACCAGCCGAATCCTGAAGAGAGCAAACACCAAAATAGATAGAATTCCCTCTAATTCCCGGAAAATCCCTCGCAGAGACCGATAGAGTCCGATTCTGAGCCAAGAACAGAGCACGATCACCCAAGCTCTTCATCGGAACCAGCTTCGGTAACCATCCGCTTAGATCGACCTTAAAAACCTCAAATTTGCTCGTGTCGACGAAACCACCGGAGATGGCAGAGCTGTAGTACCTCCGGACCAGCAAAAGATCGCCGGCGGACTCCACCAGATAGGAGTTCATCACATGAAGGTCAAAAGATTGGATCAGTATAGGCGTCACGGTAGGCGGCGGGCCGATGTCGCAGACGGCGATCGATCCATTGTAATCCGTGGCGTAGAATCGTCCTTCGTAGCACAAAGTGCTGGTGAAATGGAAATTCTGCAGACGATCCGTGATCACCCACTCGCCATCGCCGACATTAGCGAAAGCCAGTCGCTGCAAATGGTAGAAGGAGAGCATCACGGTGGAGAGACCCGAAAAGGAGGAGAAAGTGACGGCGGCGCTCGTGACCTGCACGTGATCCAATTCGCCTTCGACCAGCATCGCCAGGGGAGGGAGATGCGTGAGAGACTTGGTGAAGGGGTTCAGGAGACGGACGGCGGTGGTGGCTTTGTCTTGGAGGACCAGGAGGCCATCGGCGCAGCCGATGATCTTATGGTGGTCGAGCTCGGGGAGGCGGAGGCGGAGGGACTTACCGGTGGAGAGGTGGAGGAAGTGGCGGGAGTCGGCGGCGTCGCCGTCGGAGCAGAGCATGATCCAGGAGCGAGGGGGAGGGACATGGAAGGTGGGGTTTCGGGGGTCTGCGGTCGCCGAGCGCCACGCTTTGCACACCGAGCGGAGGCCGATGTAGTCGACGACGTCGCCGGCGAGGAGGAAGACGGCGATCTCTTGTATGAGGTCGGTGCAAAGCATGGACCAGTCCAGTATCATGAGCTCTTTCATGTCTTGGTGCAGCAAGTGAGGTTTCTTCTTCATTGTGTTGGTGTGGTTTTGGTAGAGTTATTATTTTCCTCTACAGCCAGTGGATTATTGCTTGGGTGATATATAGTGGCACCGAGTGAGTGGCTGGGAAAAAGATAGGGATGGGAAAGAAGAGGTGGTGGGGATTTGGTCGAAATCTATCTTGCTTGGAAACCGGTTTGGCTCTGCCCCAGGTTTCTCGAGGTGGACGTGAGCTATCATTTTCGGGTCTCTTTGCCAAGATGCCGAGTGTACCAGGTGCGGCGCCTTTCTCTATGGTTCTCTCCCCACCTTAATAATTGTATGGATCAGATCCAGTGGACCAGTCCAAATCCTCTATTGTTTCATCTCAAATTATTTGAATGCAAGATGGTAATGTGGCGACTGGCGAGTGACTATTGGACTGTTCTATCGGATTTGGTTCATGTTCAGCTGGATTTGGTTCATCTACTAATTAGATATTTCATAGAACTTACTGCTATTATAAAGTTGGGTTGATGATTTCATGTGATCCATATTATGTACATGCCAACATTTCATCCAAAGAACCTAATCCAAAAAAAATTATTTAGATTTTCTTATCCTATATAAGTATTTAACATCGATCTGGTATATATTTGTGTTTGGGTTTGATGGATGATGGATGCATCTTATTGGTGCTTACAAGGTTTACATGCACATGTAAGAAATTATGTATGCCTAGCTATTCATAGATTTTATTTTATGTAACTTGATAAGAAAAAAAAAATCATTTTTTATGGGTGCCTCTTATTTAGAGAATTGCAACCGATCATCCATTACATCATTATTCACTTAACCAACAAGATATAGGAATTAGAAAATATACCTCACTGAAACTCTTAAAAAAAATAACAATTGGGCAAGCTAATGAATAGGTTGAAAGGAAATTTAATTGCAATATATCTCACCAAAAGACTCCTTACTATCTTGATAAATTTATTAATGCACTGATAATTTCCGTTGTCGCTTCTCTCCAGATTCCTTCTGGATAACCAAAAATGGGAGGGGATGCCGTGTTATTGAAGGAGAGTTTTCTTTTTCTTCTGGCTCCACACCACTTGGCATGCCTTGGAGGGAGGGTGCCAGGGAACTTATCCTTTCCTGCTTTGTCCTCTTTTGGTTCCTCTCTCTCTCCTCTCTGAGTGCGTGCCTGGCTATCCAACCGGTGGCCGCCATATGACGTTGTTAACTTTTTGGTCTTTTCACCAAACATCTTGTTCTCTTTCTCTACTTGCAATCAACTGTAGTGTCATAGTAACCGCCTTTGGTAGGCTATTGAACTAATCTGAATGATTGGCATCCCTCTTCACATTAGAGAGTTCCAACCCCGATGAGTCAGAATAATGAATATATTTAGTTGATGATTGAGATCAAAATCAAAATTAAAATTGAGATGAATTAAAATAAAAGTTAAGGTGGACCCACCGGCTTGTTATTGAAATTAGAATAAAAAAATATGATTTGAATACTAAAAAAAAAAAAAGTGAGGTTTGAATTTTGAGGGATTGAAACATCTTCGTTCCCTCGCAATAAAAATAAAACTTGTTGCCATTGGAAATAGATCCGACTAGACTGTCGAACTCGTTGATACGTTAGAAGGCTTGGCACGGTAGTGCAGGGATCCCAAAAAGTTGGTCAGAGATCTTGATGTACCTTAAAAGATGGATGACAATGGTCGAATCTTTCTTCGATGTTAAGGTCAATCCTAAAATACCATAAATAAAGGAAGTATACTTTCTAAAGAGTGTCTGAGGGAACTCTTCAATGTCTAAGTCAGATAATAGAAAATAGAAGAGATTCTAAGTGAGAGGTAGAGAGTACAGAGAGCACATTGAGTATAGTCTCAAACGAACTTCACTCAACTTCTCTTAGCTGGGTTTAGTTAAATTAACTTGGAGGATCCCCTTGGAGCCGCTTACATAAGCAAGGGTCGGAGCTCGCCGCAATAGAATTCTGAGATATGCGGGGTAGTTGTTTTGGATAACTGTTTGTAGATTTGAAAGATATTATTTGAGTGATTCCCCCCCCCCCCCCCATCACATGATATTGGAGGCCGTTTCATCTTGTGGGCCAATTGTAATCGAGTAGAGAGAAATTTAGGCATCTCTGCATGTCTCTAGACTCACCACACATCGAGAACTAATAAGGTGAAGGCCTCGTGGCAAGCCCATGTAGAGTATGCGTCGAGCTGCTTGCAAGCTACTCCAGTTCGAGTAGCTCGATTGGTTTTTCGAGCCAAGCCCACATAGCAAGATACATGTTTGGAAGTCTTATGAGCCTATTCAAGTTTATGCATATTTTTAATAATAGTATTTTTATTTATAATATATATATGCGTGTGTGCACGCGCGTGCACGTGCACATATATTATGTAGACTATGGCTTGAATTTGAGCTCAAGTATGGCTCAATTGATATTCGACTTGAGTTAAGTTGATCTTGAATATTATATTTTTTTAATCAAGTTGAGTTCGAGTTTAGAATATTAAAACTTAATCAATTTCAAATCGAATTTTAAGCTTGAGTATTTTGAATCAAGTTGAAGTAGAGTCTTTAGCTACTCAATTCGGCTCGACTCGATTATACTTCCAGTGAAAACAGTCTTGACAGCGATGATTAAAAAAATATGAATTTTTTATTTTTAAAAATATTAAAAATAAATATTTTTTACTTTTATTTTTCTAGAAATAATGAAAATGATTTTAAAAGTAGAAAATAAAGAACAGTAGCATCAAACATATATTTCATCTTGATTTGTGTAATTTATTTTTAAAAAATAAAAAATAAGAAATAAAGCCCTAAGTTTTCCATTGTTATTTTGTTTTATATCAGCAAAAAGTTTCATCCGCATTCTTACCAAAAAAAAAATAAAAAGTTTCATCTGTATGCCCCGTGTGTTATCATACAGTGCGCGTGCATATGGCAGCTTACTAATTCACAAGAAAGAAGTGGAACCACCAGCCAGCCTCCAGAGCTGATAGCTCACACACACCTTGTGATGACAGCGATGGTGGCTATTAGATTCAGATATTCATCTTAAACCTTTAATTTTTTTTTGAGGAAATTAACCCAATTGCCAGCATTCATGTCAGGCTTGTTTAAAATTCTATTACAGTAAATGTTTGGCTTCATGTCTTAGTAATTCCTAAATTTATTTGCCATTGGAACATCGATGCACCTCTCTCCTCTCTCTCTCTTGGTGCTTATGCTTGAGGGAGGGAGAAAGAGAGAGAGTGCTAATTATTGGTTGGACTGGGTCCATTCTGAGCTGGTGGATCAGTCCAACCGCATAGCAATATATATAAATACATGTGTATTGTACGTTTTTTTGAGTTTGCCCGGTTTTGTGCATATGGTTTCGTGGTTGGACTGGTCCTGGCGGTGAAGCTGGTCGGCGATTTCACTGTTAATTGGAATCTCTTTTAGAAACAGAGGAAATTTCCCAGGGTTTGGTGTTGGTGAGACCCACCATATTGAGGGAGACATTCATCATTGAAAAGAAAATATTACTTTTAAGTCTCTGTTACAGATAAGGAATCATGAGCCACAACACTTCATTGGGAAGTCTATAGTAGTATATTTAATTTTCAGTCATTTGATCATCTACAAAATTCCAAGCGTTATACGTTAGAAAAATATATGTCAATTTAGAAATAATGCCCTCTCTTGCTCTAAGCACTCTCCCTGGAATATTTAATTGGTGAAATAATTACAGTCATTGGAACTTTTCTTCTCCCCCAAAACTTTCAACAAAATATGATGTTTTCGTGGTTCTGATTTTTAATTTTGGTGAAATACACATCTAACTGATTTTGTCGAGTTTCAAATGACCTTTCTAAGTAGTGACAGGATTATTTCCATGCAACCTTTCCGGCCCACTGAAATCTTCAGGTTCGTTGGAAGAGTATGAACTCTGTTCCTTTCGTATACTGGCATGCATGGGTGGTGCCAAAAGTCAAGGATGGTCTACCTAATCCTAAAGTTCTTTAGTTTGGCAAGGTGCACCGTATGAATGTGATGATCCAGTTTGTCGACAAACATGATGAGAGGATGGCAGACTCTTTGGTAAGATTGGCAGTAATTCTCCAAAATTGTCAAGTATGATTTGGTCAAGAGTTGGATGATTTATACGATTATATAGTCACCGTACTCCATGCTAAGCCTTGTATAGATGCTATAACCAAGGTTTAAAGTTTGGGTGGGATGGAGGGTATTCTGACCATTCCATCTCATTTATACGAAAATGGAGATAGATTTGAGATTTTAAAATTTTTTTGATAAAGAAAGAAAAAGAAAGATAAAAAAATAAAAAAAATGATAAAAAATAAAAAAATAAAAAAAAGAAAGAAGAAAAGGAAAAGGAAAAAGAAAGGGAAAAGGAAGATAGAAAAGAGACATAAGAAAAAAAATAAAAGAAAGGGATAAGAAAGTAAAAGATAAAGAATAAGAAAGAAAGGTAGATAAAAAAAATAAAAGAAAAGAAAAAAAGAAAAAAAAAAGAAAAGAAGGGGGGAGAGATCACGGATATTTATTTGGATATAGGACTGGGATTATCACGGCCACTAGATCAGACCATGTTAAAAAATTAAGGTATTAGTGGCGGCTATTAGCGACAGTATTTTTGCCGTCGCTAATAGTCTTTATTAACGACGGTATTATCAAGGTAATATTCCTGTTGCTAATAATATTTTTATCGATGGCTATTAGCAGTGATATTTTTGCCGTTTCTAATAATAATTTTTACTGACAAAAAATCGTAATCAAAAAATAAACCATCGCAAAAAAATTATTTATTAAAAAAATTTTTATTTATTAAATTTATTAGCGATGGTATTATTAGCGATGGATCTATCCATCGTAAAAAAAGAAAAAAAATTATTTATTAAACTTATCAGCGACGGTCAAAAGATTATTAGCGACATCGCTAATAATTATTAGCAATGGCACTATTAATGATGGAATTCACTATTGTAAAAAATATTTTTTTTATTTACTAAATTTATTAACGATAGTAGAAAGAGTATTAGCGACAATAATGCAGTTACTAATAATCATTAGCGATGGCATTATTAGCGATGAAATTATCATCATAAAAAATAAATTTTTTTATTTATTAAACTTATTAGCGATGGTGAATAATTATCTTCACCATTCATTATTTAAATAATTATTATTAGAGTATCATCAAAAAAGATCATCTCGATCTGATAGTCCTAGCTATGTCGATCAATAAAATTTGATTTCGATAGTCACGAATGATCTTTTGATGATCTGATAGATGGAGACCACTAATGGATCCAAAACTGGCAACGATGATCTCGATGATATTTGTAGCAAACTATCAAATTTTATTTCAATCGAACATCATTATTATACTTAATTTTATACGGAATGATTTGGGTCGTTAAATGAAAAATGAGTGATCACAAGGCCAAGACATCTGATTATAAGATGATTTTTTAGATAATGATCTTTGCTACTACTTTGATCGTTTGTATGGTGGTGATCGTAAAATTCAAATTATGTATATATGAACTATCCATGTTAAGCAGATCTTATAAAAGTACAAGTATAATTACTTAAGGACTTTAAGAATGAGTATCAAGAGATATAGTTTTGAATGTTTATATATGTGTGATTTGAATTTTACGATCACCACCATACAAACGATCAAAGTAGTAGCAAAAATTATTTATCTAAAAAATCGCCTTATAATCAGATGTTGTTTGGCCTTTTGATCACTCAATTTTCATTTAACGATCCGAATCATCATATACTAAATTGATCATGATTATGATGTCTGATTGAAGTGAAATTTTGAATGTGCTATAAATATTATCGAGATCATCATTGTAAATTTCAGACCTATCGATGGTCTCTATATATCAAATCATCACACGGTCATTCGTGACCGTTGAAATCAAATTTTAATAATCGACATATCTAAGGCTACTGAATCGAGATGGTCTTTTATAATAATACTCTAATGATAATTATTTAGACAATGAATGATGAAGATGGACTTTAAATTTTAAAATTATATCATATTTAAAGTAAAATTAAAAATATAATTATAATAAATTAAATTTTTTTAAAAAAAATTATTATAATTATAATTAAATTAATTAATTATCGATAGTTATTAGCGATAGCTAAATTTTTCATTGCTAATAATTTTGAAAAAAAATATTTAAAAAATTATGAAAAAATATTTTTTAAAAGTATTAGCAATGGCTCCATATTTTTAGCGATGGACGTCACCGTCGCTAATACTTTTATTGATGGCATTAGTGACTGAAATATTACCGTCGCTAATAATTTTTAAAAAAATCTTACAAAAAATTATGAAAAAAATATTATTTTTTGATAAAAGTATTAGCGACGGTTCTCCTTTTTTAGTGATGGATTTTTTCGTCGCTCATGTTTTACCGATGGCATTAGCGATGGTCACTTTGTTGTCACTAATACTCTCATATATTACCAAGTGCGGGGGAAAAAAATTTTGCTCTCGTGCACTCCTCTAGCCAGCGTCCAAACCCCCCTCAACCCCCCCAACACCCCTTTCCTCCCTCCCCGCCTCGTCCATCTGGCATCCTGCAATCTCGATGCACTCTCCTCTCATCGGTGTCCAAACCCCCCTTAACCCCCCAACCCCACCTTCCTCCCTCCTCTCCCCGTCCTTCCAACATCCAGCAGCCCCAGCGCACTCTCCTCTCGCTGGCATCCAAACCCCCCTCAACCCCCCACCCCACCTTTCTTCCCTCCCCGGCCCATCCCTTTGGCATCCAGCGGCCCTGATCCCGCGTCCCTCCATGCTTGCGGCCGCCCCAAACCCATCGACCCCGACGTCGTCGGCTCGACGTAGCATCCTTCCCTGCCTGTGGCTGCCCTAGCCCCGTCGACCCCGACATCGCCGACCCAACCCCGCAGCCCCTACCCTGTCACCCCCGGCCTGCGGCCCCGCCTCACTGGCCTAACCCCATGGCCCCGATCCGCACCACCTTCCCATGGCCCCATCCCCACACCCTCGTCTCTCGCATTTCATCTCCGAGCAGGTGTCCCATCCTTAGCCGTCCTCTCGCCCCTCAATCTCTATGTGCCAGCCTGCCTTTTATTGTGAGTATTAGCGACGGCATTAACGACAGTTAATGTAGTCATTAAAAGTTATTTTTTATTTAAATTTAATTATATACTAAAAATTAATTAATTAAAAATATTAATTTAATTAATTAGTTAGATAATTAATTAATTAATTAATTAGAAGCATGGAACTCGGATCTCGACATGCAGAGCATTCGGACTGAAGGAAGGTGCTGTGTAGCATTGCAGACACGGGGCCAGGGCATGTCCTGTGTGCTTGGTCCTCAGGTCCCAGCTGGCGTCCAAGACATCCAGCCCCCGTGCACCTTGCATGCTCAAGCTGAGGGAAGGTGTCAGTCAGTATTGCGAACACGAAACTAGGGCATGCCCTACGCACTCAGGCCTCGGGTCCCAGCTTGCGTCCAAGGCATCCAGCCCTCGCATGCCCTACGTGCTCAGGCCGATAGAAAGTGCCGGGCAGCATTGCAAACATGGGGTCGGGGTGTGCTCTACGCACTTGGACCTAAGATCCCAGCCGGCGTCCAGGGTAGCTAGTCCTCGCATAAGGACCGAGTACATATTTTATAGCATCCCATAATTGGATGTTAATTTAAATAATTAATTAGATATTGATTTTAAAAAATTTATATTGCATGAAACCATAGATCTGTCTTTCGATTAATGTACATATTCTACTATATCCGTACATTTATATATTTTTGTATGGATGGAAAAATTATGTACATTAATCAATTGATTATCCAGTATGGATAGTTTGAGAAATGCAAGTAATTCTATAGATCATTACAGTAATTAAATAATATACTGAGGGTTCGAAAAAAATTTTGGATAGTATTTTTCTTTAGTTCTCTCCATACATCTTCAGTCATATGGAGAGAACTAAGAAAAATACTGTCAAAATTTTTTTCGGCCCTATTACGTATCATTTGATTACTATAATTAACCTATAGAATTAATATATTTTTTGAATGGGATAGGATCTTCTATACCTATTAGTTGATGATAGGATATATTTACTATGTAAGCCATTTTGAATGATAAAATAATTAATTAGCAATTATTTTGTATTTATGTATATGCAGAATTCTTATATAGTGTGCCATGGACCATAGTTAGATGGACCATCGAGTAGTCGACGAGATGACTTCTGCTGAATATAGGGATGGTGTAGAGTACTTCTACGATTTTGCTTTTGAAAATGCTTCACTCTTACATTAAGGATGGGCTCATTGCCTTTGTAACAGATGTGGCAATAAAAAAATATTTGATAGGGATACAATTACTGTCCATTTATATAAGAGTGGATTTATGCCTAACTGCAAGTATTGGTACCTGCATGGAGAGATGTGGGAGAAAGTTGTAAGGGTTAGAAGCGAGTAGGACGGAGACATAGATAGAATGGCAGACATAGTTATGGATGTGGCTGGTCCTGAATTTAATTAGGATGTGAAAGACGATCTAGAAGCTGGCAGTGGTGATTTTTACCGTATGTCGAAAGATGTTGATGAACCACATAGTGGTCAGAATGTGAAACACACACTGTATTATCAGCTATATCAGAGTTGTTGAATTTGAAGGTCGAGTTTAATATGATGGTCAATTGTTATGATAGGATAGTAGTAATAATAAAGAAGATACTACCTAAGGATGAGAGGCTTGTTGGGAGCTAATTCTATACTTCAAAGAAAATGATAAAAGGATTAGGCATGGGATACAAGAAGATAGATGCATGCCGTAATGATTGCATACTTTTCTACAATGAGGACCAACTAAAGAGCTCATGTGACGTATGCGGTGAAAGTCGATTTAAGCCGAGACAAGAGGATAGAAATCAGAAAGATATATAATGTAAGGTTCTTCGATACCTTTCGCTCACTTCTAGACTTCAGAGGCACTACTTGTCCAAAAGTACTGTCGGGCAGATGAGATGGCACAAAGAAAGAATTTGCAAGCACTCCGATATGATGAGTCATCCATCGGATAGCGAGGCATGGAAGTAATTTGATGCTTGCCACCCTTTATTTGCTCAGAAATCATGCAATATTTGACTAGATCTATCTACGGATGGCTTTACACCGTTCAGTTATGCAGCGGCTCCTTATTCATGTTGGCCCGTCTTTATTACTCCATACAATCTTCCATCTGGAATGTGCATGAAAGAATAAAATATCTTTCTTACATTAGTCATTCTTGGACCACGACATCCTGATAGAAATATTGATGCATATCTAAGGCCTCTTATTGATGAGCTGAAATGCTTATGATCCAATGGCATACGTACTTTTGATACATCCAAGAAGCAAAATTTTGTAATGAAGGCTGCATTGATGTGGATCATTAGTGATTTTTTTACTTATGAGATGCTATCAAGATAGAGCACTCATGAGAAGCTTGGATATCCCTCTTGCATGGAGAATAAAAAATTATTTTAACTTAAGCATGGCCGTAAGCCTTGTTGGTTCGATTGTCATCATCAATTTCTTTTCGAGCATCATCCTTTTCAAAAGCAGCAGGATAGTTTCAGAAGAAATAAGATAGAGAAGGATCATGTACCCCCATGCCTCAGTGGTATGAAAGTGTTTTAGAAGGTATCCCAACTAGATGAAATCCAGTTTGGCATGCTACTTGTCAAGCAGAAGCCTCGGGAGTTCGGTAGAACTCATAACTGGATGAAGCAAAATATCTTTTGGGTATTACCATACTAGTCCACCAATTTGATTCGTCATAACCTTGACGTTATGCATATTGAGAAGAATGTATTCGATAATATTTTCTACACTGTTATGGATGTCAAGAGAAAGATGAAAGATAATCCCAAAGCTCGAGCAGATATAAAGAACATATGCAAGCGTCCTCAATTAGAGCTGGTTGAGATATCATCTGAAAAATTTTTGAAGTCCAAAGCATCTTATACCCTAATAAGGGAGCAGTTGAAAGACGTTTGTGAATGATGTAAAAGTCTTAAATTTTTAGATGGTTATGCAAGTAATCTAGCTCGGTGCGTCAATGTCAAAGCTTGTAAATTCTATATGTTGGGAATAGTGTCCCAAAGTCAATCGTCAGCCTGTTGACGGTTGTGCTCCTTTTTGTATTAGTACATGAATTATAAATAAATAAAAGTTATTTTGGTATTTTTTCATCACAAATGTTTCATCTTCTAATGAACTCCTGTGTTGTGGTGAAGTCCTTAGGACTATTTAGACTCGACATAGGAGGATTTGTCGCTTAGTCCTTAAACATGTTCGCGACCAAATGATACGTTGTTACCAAGGACGACAACGTTTATCGAGCATAGGTCGTTGTGTGCCATATGGGTTGGTTGTCCTCATAACCAAAAAATGTGGAGACACTGGTATGGCATACAGGTGAGATGTAATGGTACATCTGCACTGAACGTGACCAACTCCGGAGCTATTTCTGCTGTCAAGATTTGCTCCGATGGGATATGGGTATAAATGTCCTTTCGACCTGAGACCGCCACGGTGACTTGCAAGCAACTCACTGCACTTAGACACTGGACTACCTGAATTTCTAATTCAGTGACGGAAGGTTGCTGGGTGTAGTCAAGTACTTGACTTGTCGGTGCATGTGTCAAGATGGGATTGACCATTCCAGTTTAGGAGCTGTGTACAGTCATGTTTCAATTTAGCAAAACCTTGGCCAGGGTAGTCCTAGTGAGGAGTCACAGGACTAATTGAATTGAGCACGATTCGGATGATATGATCAGGGTTGACAGTTTAACCCTGAGTCGTCCTAAACACAGGGGTCAAAAGGGATGAATTATACGGTAAACATATTCACGTAGGTTCTGAATGTTGCGATTGCGATTATTCGATCTATCCGGTCGTCGGGTACCATTGCTAGATGGTCACTTCAATTAGTACAGGAATTGGTTCCTGTGCTACCGGTTTAGGTTCGAACCTGCGGAGTCACACACATTAGAGGTTCCTTTCTGATCTGATGGCTGATTATGAGTCTTATCTATCTGGGACTCTATGATTGAGAATTAGGATTCTCTAATCATGAGTTCCACACATTTTGGGTACCGGGGTCAAAATTTTGAATTTCAAATTTTGAATTTGAAATTTGAACTCTTTGATCAGGGTTTCATATCGATGGTCTCTGATGCCTGATTGCCCATCGGATTTGGACTCAATATTTATGAGAGGTTTAATTAGTGATTTAATCACTAATTAACTCAATTTGATTGAGTAATTATTTTTGGATCAAGTCCAAATTGAATTGGATTCAGTTTGGATTGACCCGATTAGGTTAAATGTTGACCTAATCGCTAAGGTGGTTTAGTCCCTGATTTGATCAGAGGTTAGGTTTAGTTAATTCCTGATTTGATTAGGATGTTATTGAGTCTAATTAAGCCTAATTATGTTGGGTTTAATCTGGTCTAATTGTGCTTAACCTATTTTAAACTAGGTTGGCTCAATTTGAATCAAACCACCTTGTTTTAAATTTCCTGCGACACCCAACTTCCTTGCACCCATTTGAATTCACGAGAAGAAACTTCTCGTGAAATTTTTCTCACGCAAAACCCTTCCCCACACCCTCATTTGTGTGCCATATGGATGGATAAAATAATTAGTTAGCCATTCAAATTCAAAGCATGTTTGAATTTGAATGGATAACTTATCACTTGCCCTTTCATCTTTATCCATTTTGTGCGCCACATTACTTACACGAGAAAAGGTTTCTCGTGAAATATTTTCCATGCACAAAGAGCCACGCCCCTTCTCTTCTCACGCCCAAAAGGATAGGGATAAGTTGGTTTTCGTTTGAATTCAAATTTGATTTGAATTCAAATGTGTAACCTCTTATCTTTATCCTCTCACGCGGATAAGACACGTTCGACGTTGTTTTAAAAAGAGGAGAAAGGTGGGACGTGCGTAAGAAATTTTAGGAGAGAAACTTTGGGGCGTGAGGAAGGCTTCTGCGCAAGGTGAAGGTCCAAAACCTTCCGAGAGAAAAAGAAAGAAAAGAGAGAAAATTGGGCGCAGGGTTTTTGGTGAGTACCCTAGGGTTTCTACCTAGGGTTCGGGAAGTGAGATTGGTGTGCCACGAGTGTCGTGAGTCTACCAAATTTTAGGGAGAGATCCATCAGCCTCTCAAGAAATTGTGTAGATGATCCGGAGCATCCGAGAAGTCGACACACATCGATCGAAGGAGTTTGATCAACATCTGCCATCAAAAGGGTGAAATCACGAACTAGCATTCGTGAGGAGCTGATCAGACGGGAGCTTCGTGTGGATGATCCGCAGAGGTCAGACATTTGTGTGGCTGTGACGTGACAATCAGAGCCCCCCGACGGTGATCAGATTGCGGTGATCGACTACCCGCAAAAGGTGATGTGTTCTGAACACAGTACTGTAAAACGTTTACTGATTCAAATTTGAATTTCAAATTTAAATGTATGCTGTTGTATCATATTTAGATCCTAGTGTAGGGTTAATTAGTATTAATTAATGAGATTAATTAATAATTCTACTGTAAAATAGTAATTTTGAAAAAATTTTAAAATTACCATTTTGCCCCTGCACTAAATTTTCGCTTCAAATGGTATCAGAGCATGGTTCTAGAATATGATATACATATGCATGCGTAGATTAAGGTGTAATCTATAAGTTTAAATTTGAAATTCAAAATTTAAAATTCAAAATTCAAAAAGATTTGAAATTTGAAATTTGTTAGAAGTTTCAAATTTGAAATTCAAAATTTGAAATTTGAAATTTGGTTGAAATCTCAAATTTGAAATTTGAAATTTGAAATTCGAAATTTGAAATTTGAAATTCAAAATTCAAAATTTGAAATTTAAAATTTGGTTGAAATCTCAAATTTGAAATTTGAAATTCGAAATTTGAAATTTGAAATTCCAAATTCAAAATTTAAAATTCAAAGATTGGAAATTTGAAATTTGAAATTTGGTTGAAATCTCAAATTTGAAATTTAAAATTTAAAATTTGAAATTTGAAATTTAAAATTCAAAATTTAAATTTTGAAATTGATATATTTAGATCCAAGTAGCAAGTAATCTAATTGGGTTGGTTGCCATGGCCGTCCGGTCATAGGAGAAAAGTAGGGTTTAAAGGCCCTCTCTTCCCATTCGATGGGGTCTCCTATGGCGGTAGGGGTGCCGATGCAATTATATCCCATGCCGATGAAGCAGCGAAAGGACTTAATTAAGAAATTTATCATGAATGTGTTAGATTAGATCTAAAAGAAAATTTATGATTTATTTTGAGTTATTTTCTGTTATGAAATGAGCAATAGAATTGCTGTTTATGAAATGTGCTGACCCGTTTGTGAAATGAGTTAACACATTTGGTGAACAGAAAATAAAATCTTTCAAATTTGAAAATTGTTTTCAAAATGCCAAACCCTGACCCATCAGTCCAAGTACTTAATTAAAAGAATTAAGTGTTGTCTAGTAGGTCTAGAATTATGAATTAAAACCTAAGACAATTGCATAAACTTGTAGGTCAATGGGTTAGATGAATTAGGTCCATAATTGGGTTAGACCTAAGGTTAGTTTAATAAATGGACTAAATGGAGTAATTGGTCAAATCTAATCAAAAGTTGAATTAGATTAGGTCAAGGATGCTCTAGACTCAACTTCAATAGTTGTAGTTGAATGGGTCCATGTCTTTAACTAGACCAAGATGGACTTAATTCATGGCTATGCGGTGGAGCCCTATTTACTAAGTTGATCAAAATTAAAACTAATGAACCGGTTGGTGTCTAAGGTAAGTTCGGCAGTTTTGACCAGTGGTTCTTAAGCGGAAGCTACTCGCATTGATTCGATCATTGACGAGTTAATGACAAATTCTCACCATTGATCTCACTTACCTGGCCAATCTGGTAAGTTAGATTTTGATTAGATCACTTGGTGATTAGAGCTCACCCATGTCATTAGGTAAATCAGTGTGACTGATTTAGGTGCTCCTAATGCTAGCTTTAATTAAATCCTTTTTTAATCTGACTTGATGAAGTCAGTGGGAGGATTGAAATTGACTGGATGATATCTTCTCTACTATTCTTTAATAAAATCCTCAAAATTATTAGGTCCCTAAAATGATTAAGTTATAATGATAACTAAGTCATAGCCTCCCATTAAGTGAATGATAATGAGTCCATTAGTTCAATGATCATTGGAGGTCCAAAGGCCTGGTGCTCATTGGCTAATGGAATTATTATTCATAATATGATAATTTGATTGAGTCTTTCTGATGGTGGTTAGGTTGGCCGACCAAAGTCGGGCCTGATCATTTATTGGTCCGATTCACTAAATTAAGTCATGTTAATGGTTGGACCTAACCAGATCTTTTCAGTGGAGGTCAAAGCCTACTGATTAGGTTCTGGGGCAAAATCAATTACTAGAAGTTGTTTAGAGAAACAACTGGTTAAGAACCTACCCATAGATGCACATGGGTTGACCAACCAAAGTTGGGCTCGTGTGTAGTCTGTGTGGATTCTAGTACCCATTAAGGAATTAAAGTAATTCCTCGAATTGGAGGATGAGGCTACCAGTTCGTAAAAATATTGAAAAAAACTTTAGACTAAAATCCAAGTCTTTAGTATTAATTTATGTACTAATAGAGGTCTCATTTTCTTTAAGCAGCTATGGCCACTACCCTGTCGCTCCGGTCATTAATAGATAATGACAAGCTCATGGGACCAAATTTCGATAGCTGGTATCGAAAATTGAAAATCGTCCTTGAGCATGAGCGGATCCTTTATGTAGTAACGGATCCAGCACCTGAGGAGCCAGCTCCGAACGCTAGTAAGGCGATCCGAGACACTTACTTGAAGTGGCTCAATGATCGCACCACCGTTCAATGTATTATGCTGGCAGCAATGAATGACGAGTTCAGTCGAAGGTTTGAGAACGCCCAGCCACAGGAGATGCTTCAAATGTTGAACGACTCCTTTGGCACGTCTGACGATGTTGAAAGGCACAAAACTAGTTGTGCCATTTTCAATGCTCGAATGAGGGATGGGGCCTCAGTCACTGATCATGTACTGTACATGATCGAGATGATTGAGCGCCTAAGCAAATTGGGCTTTCCTCTGCACGAGCAGCTCGGTAAGGATGCGATCCTTAATTCTTTGCCCAAGTCCTTCCTCCCATTCCTTACTCATTTTCGAATGACAAAGCCTGCAGTAAACTACCACGGATTGTTGGGGTTGCTGCAGAACTTTGAGAAGGATCACCAACTCCATAAGGAGTCGGTGAATGTAGTGGGAGGGTCTTCTTCTCGTCGTCAATCCTTTGGAAAGGGGAAGAAGAACAAGAAGAAGAAAAATAAGAAGGTGCAATCTCATGCTGGGACAGTAGCACGGGGTCAGATCAAGAAGCGCAAGCACGACCAGAGCCAGGCGGAGTGCTTCTTTTGCAAGAAGCACGGGCATTGGAAGAGAAACTGTCCTCAATACATTGCCTCCCTGGACCCGAACAGGCCAAAGAAGAAGCAAGGTAATTATATGATAACTTCTTGCAACTTTTCGATTTGTGATACTACTGCCTGGGTATTGGATACCAGAAGCCCTTATCATATTTGTAATTCGATGCAGGGTCTGCAGGTCAGTAGGAGATTTGATGAAGGCGAGAGGTTCCTGAATGTTGGAGATGGAAGCAAAGTTCTAGTTCTAGCTTTAGGAATCATGAGTCTTGTAATCAATTCTCGTAATGTAATTCTGAGTGAATGTCACTATTGTCCAAGTTTTTTATTAAATATTATTTCTGTAGGCCTTTTGGCCATGTACGGTTATGATTTTTTAATAAAAAAAATATTTGCAATATCATTTTGAATGGTGTTACAATATTTGTTGGACAATTAAATAATAAATTTACTTACTATCACAGCCTGTTAATGTGGTTCAAAAATTCGGTAAATGCTCTAGAATAGATAATGTGTCAGAAGTCTACCTTTGGCACTGTAGGCTAGGTCATATCAATAAGAACAGGATAAACAGGTTGGCTCAAGAAGGAATTCTTGAAGTTAGTGATTGTGAATCACTTCCAACCTGTGAGTCCTGTCTTCTTGGGAAGATGACCAAGTCACCTTTTACTAGAAAAGATGAGCGAGCCAGTGAACTCTTAGGTCTGGTACATTCTGATGTATGTGGACCCATGAGCTCAAGTACAAGAGGTGAATTTTTCTACTTCATAACCTTCACAGACGACCTATCTAGATATGGGTATGTCTATTTAATGAAGCATAAGTCGGAATCATTTGAAATGTTCAAACTATTCCGAAATGAGGTAGAAAAACAAACTGGAAAGTGTATTAAAACTCTTCGATCTGATCGAGGAGGTGAATACCTTTTCAATGAGTTTCTGACGTATCTAGGGGAGAATGGGATTCTCTCTCAGTGGACTCCTCCTGGAACACCACAGCATAATGGTGTGTCTGAAAGGAGGAATCGGACCCTGTTAGACATAGTTCGATCCATGATGGGGTTTGCTGGTCTGCCGATCTTTCTCTGGGGATATGCGCTCGAATCGGCTTGTTACCTTCTAAATAGAGTTCCGAGTAAGTCTGTAGCCAAAACACCATATGAGATATGGATAGGACGTAAGCCAGTACTCTCGTACCTTAGGGTTTGGGGGTGTCCGACTTATGTTAAATGTTTAATTACAGACAAGCTTGGACCTAGGTCTGACAAGTGTAATTTTATAGGGTACCCAAAAGAGACCAAAGGGTATTATTTCTACCTTGCTGATGAGCAAAAGGTGTTTGTCAGCCTTAAAGCAATCTTTTTAGAAAAGGAGTTCCTTAGTGAAGGAACTGTTGCCTCTAAAGTCGAACTTGACGAAGTTCGACAGGTGGAAAAATCGACACATGTTACTGAACCTGAACCGGATTTGATTAGATCAGATCTGGAGCCCATTGATTATGCACCCTTAAGGCGGTCTGGTAGAGTACCACATCAATCGGACAGATACTATGGTTTCTTGGTCCGGGATGGTGATCCTGTCGAACTTGATGAAAACGATGAGGATCCGATCACCTACATGGATGCAATGCAGAGACCTGACTCTGAGAAATGGCTAGAGGCCATGAAATTCGAAATGGAGTCCATGAAGGTCAACGATGTGTGGACATTGGTTGACCCACCCGAAGGAGTAAAACTCATAGGGTGTAAGTGGGTCTTCAAAAGGAAGAGGGGCGCAGACGGAAAGGTGGAGACCTATAAAGCCCGTCTGGTTGCCAAGGGATATCGTCAACGTTATGGTATAGACTATGACGAGACGTTTTCTTCTGTGGCAATGCTCAAATCCATTCGGATTATGCTTGCGATAGCTGCCCATCTGGACTATGAAATCTGGCAGATGGATGTGAAGACAGCTTTCCTAAATGAAGAGCTGGACGAAGAGGTGTATATGATACAACCTGAAGGGTTCACATCCACAGATGAATCTAAGGTGTGCAAGCTACAGAGGTCCATTTATGGACTTAAGCAGGCATCTCGGAGTTGGAACATACGTTTTGATAGGACGATCAAAACGTATGGCTTCGTTAAGAACGGAGAAGAGCCCTGCATTTATAAGTGGGCTAATGGTCCAGTAGTAGTATTTCTTGTATTGTATGTGGATGACATTCTCTTAATCGGGAATAATGTCTCTGCATTACAGGGAATAAAGATTTGGCTATCGTCACAGTTCTCCATGAAGGATCTGGGAGAAGCTTCCTACATCCTAGGGATGAGGATCTATAGGGATAGATCCAAAAAGTTGCTTGGCTTATCCCAGTCCACGTACATTGATACTATGCTGAAAAGGTTCAGCATGAAAAATTCCAAGAAAGGCTATCTACCGATAGGCCATGGAATTTCTCTCTCGAAGAGGGATTGTCCGACAACACCTCAAGAGAGAGAGCGTATGGGTAGGATTCCATATGCTTCGGCAGTGGGATCTATCATGTACGCCATGACATGTACACGACCAGATGTGGCAACTCACTAGGGGTAGTGAGTAGATACCAATCTGATCCAGGAGAGAATCACTGGAAGGTTGTTAAAACCATCCTGAAGTATTTAAGAAATACTAAGGACCAGTGGCTTATATATGGTGAATCGGACTTGAGACTTATAGGGTTTACAGACTCTAGTTTCCAGTCTGATCGCGATGATAGCAAGAGTGTGTCAGGATTTATTTTTACCCTTAATGGTGGGGCTGTCTGCTGGAAGAGTTTCAAGCAGCACACTGTGGCTGATTCAGTATGCGAGGCGGAGTATATTACTGCATCAGATACTGCCAAAGAAGCGGTGTGGCTGAAAAAATTCATCACCGAGCTCGGAGTAGCATCCTCCCTTGTTGGTCCAGTTCTGCTCTACTGCGACAGCTCTGGAGCCATTGCTCAGGCGAAGGAACCAAAGGCACACCAGCGGACGAAGCATATTCTGCGCCGCTACCATCTCATCCGGGAGATCGTGGATCGAGGTGACGTCGACCTTCAGAAGATCGATGGGAAGGAGAACCTGGCCGACCCATTCACTAAAGCCATTGTGGTGAAAGAGTTCAACGACTACAAGTCGAAGATGGGTATTAGATACTGCACCGATAGGCTTTAGGTCAAGTGGGAGATTGTTGGGAATAGTGTCCCAAAGCCAATCGTCAGCATGTTGACGGTTGTGCTCCTTTTTGTATTAGTACATGAATTATAAATAAATAAAAGTTATTTTGGTATTTTTTCATCACAAATGTTTCATCTTCTAATGAACTCCTGTGTTGTGGTGAAGTCTTTAAGACTATTTAGACTCGACAAAGGAGGATTTGTCGCTTAGTCCTTAAACATGTTCGCGATCAAATGATACGTTGTTACCAAAGACGACAACGTTTATCGAGCATAGGTCGTTGTGTGCCATATGGGTTGGTTGTCCTCATAACCAAAGAGTGTGGAGACACTGGTATGGCATACAGGTGAGATGTAATGGTACATCTGCACTGAACGTGACCAACTCTGGAGCTATTTCTGCTGTCAAGATTTGCTCCGATGGGATATGGGTATAAATGTCCCTCCGACCTGAGACCGCCACGGTGACTTACAAGCAACTCACTGCACTTAGGCACTGGACTACCTGAATTTCTAATTCAGTGACGGAAGGTTGCTGGGTGTAGTCAAGTACTTGACTTGTCGGTGCGTGTGTCAAGATGGGATTGACCACTCCAGTTTAGGAGCTGTGTACAGTCGTGTTTTAATTTAGCAAAACCTTGGTCAGGGTAGTCCTAGTGAGGAGTCACAGGACTAATTGAGTTGAGCACGATTCGGATGATATGATCAGGGTTGACAGTTTAACCCTGAGTCATCCTAAACACAGGGGTCAAAAGGGATGAATTATACGGTAAACATATTCACGTAGGTTTTGAATGTTGCGATTGCGATTATTCGACCTATCTGGTCATCGGGTACCATTGCTAGATGGTCACTTTGATTAGTACAGGAATTGGTTCCTGTGCTATCGGTTTAGGTTCGAACCTGCGGGGTCACACACATTAGAGGTTCCTTTCTGATCTGATGGCTGATTATGAGTCTTATCTATCTGGGACTCTATGATTGAGAATTAAGATTCTCTAATCATGAGTTCCACATATTTTGGGTACCGGGGTCAAAATTTTGAATTTCAAATTTTGAATTTGAAATTTGAACTCTTTGATCAGGGTTTCATATCGATGGTCTCTGATGCCTGATTGCCCATCGGATTTGGACTCAATATTTATGAGAGGTTTAATTAGTGATTTAATCACTAATTAACTCAATTTGATTGAGTAATTATTTTTGGATCAAGTCCAAATTGAATTGGATTCAGTTTGGATTGACCCGATTAGGTTAAATGTTGACCTAATCGCTAAGGTGGTTTAGTCCCTGATTTGATCAGGGGTTAGGTTTAGTTAATTTCTGATTTGATTAGGATTTTATTGAGCCTAATTAAGCCTAATTATGTTGGGTTTAATCTGGTCTAATTGTGCTTAACCTATTTTAAACTAGGTTGGCTCAATTTGAATCAAACCACCTTGTTTTAAATTTCCTGCGACACCCAACTTCCTTGCACCCATTTGAATTCACGAGAAGAAACTTCTCATGAAATTTTTCTCACGCAAAACCCTTCCCCACGCCCTCATTTGTGTGCCATATGGATGGATAAAATAATTAGTTAGCCATTCAAATTCAAAGCATGTTTGAATTTGAATGGATAACTTATCACTTGCCCTTTCATCCTTATCCATTTTGTGCGCCACATTACTTACACGAGAAAAGGTTTCTCATGAAACATTTTCCATGCACAAAGAGCCACGCCCCTTCTCTTCTCACGCCCAAAAGGATAGGGATAAGTTGGTTTTCGTTTGAATTCAAATTTGATTTGAATTCAAATGTGTAACCTCTTGTCTTTATCCTCTCACGCGGATAAGACACGTTCGACGTTGTTTTAAAAAGAGGAGAAAGGTGGGACGTGCGTAAGAAATTTTAGGAGAGAAACTTTGGGGCGTGAGGAAGGCTTCTGCGCAAGGTGAAGGTCCAAAACCTTCCGAGAGAAAAAGAAAGAAAAGAGAGAAAATTGGGCGCAGGGTTTTTGGTGAGTACCCTAGGGTTTCTACCTAGGGTTCGGGAAGTGAGATTGGTGTGCCACGAGTGTCGTGAGTCCACCAAATTTTAGGAAGAGATCCATCAGCCTCTCAAGCAACTGTGCAGATGATCCGGAGCATCCGAGAAGTCGGCACACATCGATCGAAGGAGTTCGATCAACATCTGCCATCAAAAGGTTGAAATCATGAACTAGCATTCATGAGGAGCTGATCAGATGGGAGCTTCGTGTGGACGATCCGCAGAGGCCAGACATTTGTGTGGCTGCGACGTGACGATCAGAGCCCCCCGATGGTGATCAGATTACGGTGATCGACTACCCGCAAAAGGTGATGTGTTCTGAACACAGTACTGTAAAACGTTTACTGATTCAAATTTGAATTTCAAATTTAAATGCATGCTGTTGTATCATATTTAGATCCTAGTGTAGGATTAATTAGTATTAATTAATGAGATTAATTAATAATTTCGCTGTAAAATAGTAATTTTGAAAAAGTTTTAAAATTACCATTTTGCCCCTGCACTAAATTTTCGCTTCACTTTGAGCTAAAGAGCTATGATTGGCATATCTTCATGCAACGATTACTCCCATTGGCTTGGCATGATCTTCTTTCCAACTTCATATGAGTTCTTTGATCGAGCTTAGCTTTTTCTTCAGAGATATTTGTGCTACCAAACTATCCACCGACCACATATCCAATTTTGAGGCTAGTAGTGTAGAGACCATATGCAAGTTGGAGAAGATATTTTTTTTTTAGCTTCTTCGACTTCATGGAGCACCTCATGATTCATCTGATATATGAAGTTAGGGTGGGGGGACTAGTGCAGTACAAGTGGATGTATCCATTTGAAAGATACATACACAGTTTGAAGAAGAAAGTAAAAAATAAGGTCCGAGCTAAAGATTTTATTGTGGAGGCTTATATAATAGAAAAATTTTAAATTTCAGCCGACACTATTTTAACCCTAGTGTGTAGATAAAGCTGACTCAAGTGGATCAACATGATGATGATGGTGAAGGATCAGAGATGGAGATCTCAATATTTACCTATTTTGCTCATAAATTTGGGTATGAGGTTCGTCGGATATTGACTGATACTAAACTTCGACAGGTAGAGATATATATTTTACTAAACTATGTGGAGGTCGATCCATATATTGAGTAAGTATCTGTCACAATCTCAACTCTTTAATCACTTATCATCATGTACTTATCTTATGCATGTATAAGCAATATTATGAGATGCTGGGATGGGATAACCCGATGATAAGCGAGGAAGAAATTTTCACTTAGCGCTCATAGAACTTTGCAAATTGATTTCATTAACTAATAACCGACCATTATCATTTAATTTAATTTAATTTTTTTTAATTTATTTCTTTTATAATATGCAAGTTATGCAAGGCAGTGAATCCATATCTAGGAATCTAAGACCATTAGGTTACAGGCTGACAAAGTACATGACATATTATAATGGCTGTAATGTAAATGGTTTCAAATTTCACACATAGCAATATGGAGAACATAAAAGTATAATAAACAGAAGTGCGTATATAAAGGACAGTTGGTGGGCAGAGACGGAGAGTGACTACTATGAAATCTTCGAAGAAGTGATCAAGTTGACATATTCTTTAGGAGATAATAGTGTCATTCTATTTAAGTACCGATGGTTTGATACCAATAATTGTATGAAGGTTGATCCATCATACGGGTTTATTGAAATCAAATAGAGATCAAAAGCATATATCAATGACCCCTTTGTGCTAGCCCAACAAGCTGCTCAAATGTATTATACTCCTAATCTATCAAGGGAGAGAGGAAGAAAAGATTGGTAGGTCATATGTAAGGTTAAATCTCGAGCCATTCATTACACGCTCGAAGAAGAAAAAGAGCTTCAATTACCAGAATGCTTTCAGGAAGATGAAACATTAGGATTTCATTGGTCTCCAATAGATGTCAGTTTGATGCTCTAGGAATTCTCGTATATGATGGCCAACATAAGGAGGTAGATCCAACTGATTTTTTTTGAAAAGATACTCCTATTCAAGAAGGAGAAGAAGAGGAAGAAGAAGAACTGGAAGAAGAGGAAGAGGTGGAAGAAGTGGAAGAAAAGAAAGAAGTGAAAGAAGAGGAAGAATCGAAAGAAGAATCCGAAGGATGCCAGATATCTGAAAAGGTCGATAAGTAGTGCTAAGTATAAAATCTTTAAATTATTTTAAATCTTGCATTGCCATCCATAATATATAATTAATTTGATGAATCTATTTATTTTTATTTTCAAAGATTATACATCATGTCTTCCAAAAGTCGTAGTCATGCCAGCAGAGGATAGAGCTCTCAAGGAGAGAGATATCATGCGGCCAGCTCGTAAGGTTTTGCACCTCTCACACCCTATGGTAAACTCTAACACTTTAGATATTATAGTTTATGTCATTTTGTCCTTTGCTAATTAATATAATGTTTCTTATATTAGATATTTTTGCTCTCAGGTTCGGACAATAGGGGGTCATCAGTGACCCCATAGTCACATGCACCAGCGACCGGCTCTCAGACACAAAGGCATGGTGGAGGACTCGCCCGACTTGCGGCACCTTCGACTCGACTGGAGGATAGAGCGCTCATCCACATTCAGAGCCGATCGTAACTATTATATCTTTACTAAATATGTTTAAAATTTAGTCATTATAGAGTCTAATATTTATTGTTCAAAATTAATTTTGCAGCATATTTATAGAGAGCTCCATGCCTCGTGGGATTACTGAGATCATCCGATGATTGATGCTAGGGCCAGTGAACGAGTTCTTCAGTTGGCTATCGGAGGCTCGTGATGTAGCTTGGGAGATATTCCTGGTAAGTCAAAGGTGTTTAATTTAATAATTCACGATAGATTTGTATTTTGTTTATTAATGCATACTTGCTTCTGCTTGCAGGGGTACTATCAATTCTTATCTCCTCAAGATGAGAAGGCTGGCCATCTGCTCTTTGAGCAGGTGGTCATACGTAGATTTCGAGATGGGCTACACAGCCTACGAAAGTTCATCATCAAGCATTCCGATTTTCAGTCACCATCGGACTGAAAGTCCTATAGGGATCATTGGATGTAGCAGATGTATGGGAGGCCCTCTGTGACTAGTAGAGCTGTGATGGCCTGGCCCGAGTAAGAATCCCAGCCCACCAAAGTCCAAACAAAAAAAAAAGAAAACAGAGGAGAAGAACTCCCGAAGGGAGTCTTCTTCCTCCTCTCGCCGGCTCCCAATCGGAGTCGGAAAAGAGCCCCCCTATGGCTCTATTTATAGAGGAGATCCCTCCTCTCTCCCTTCCACCGAAGATCCTAAGCCCAGTCGGCAACAATCACCGAAAAACCACCGTGGAAGACCAACCTATGCCCGTCCAATTTGCTCGCCGGAAAAGCCTCACCGGCGTCGGAGGTAAGCCTCATTCCCTTCCTCTCTTCTCTCCTTTCCTTTTCATGCCAGTGTGCATGCTCGCCGGCGATCGGAGTCACCAGATTTCTTTGAGAAAAAGGGGGGTTTTCGGTTCCATTGAATGTTTGGGCGCCGGTGGTCACCGCCGACCACCGGCTTGGCCCTCCTCTTGTCGTTGGGTCGCCCCCCTCCTGCCGACGGCCGCCCCACGCCGGCTATACCATCGGTCAGAACTCCAAGGAGAGGACTTGCCGGTCCCCTGTTTCAGCCAGGAAAGAGCCCGAAGAAGAAAAGAAAAAGAAGAAGAAGGAAAAAGAAAAAGAAAAGAAAAAGAAGAAGAAGGAAGAAAAGAAAAAGAAAAGAAGAAGGAAAAGAAAAGAAAAAAAAGGAAAAAAAGAAAAAAAAAGAGAAGAAAAATAATATAATAATAATAAATAGGATTTTCTCTCCTCTCTCTTTCGTGAAAAAAAAAGAAAGAAAGAAAAGAAAAAAGAAAAAATAAAATAAATTAATTAGTAAATAATGATATAAATAATAAAATATGAGAAAGAGAGTTTCTCTCTCTTCCCTCTCTTTCTTCAACCTGAACTAGTATTTTCTCTCTCTAAAATTAGATTTTCTCTCTCTACTTTCTCTCTCTAGAATCCTCCCTCTAGATTATTTCTCTCTCCTAAGATTTTTAAAATTTTGAGAAGAATGATGATGAATTTAAATAATCCTCATGATAGATTTTTGATCTATGATCGTCGGATGGTACACCGACATCCACTTTGATTAGATCAGATATTTTTAGATTTTATTTCTCATGATTTTATTGAATTGTCCACATGATAATTTCAGCATAATTTGATCCGATCGATCGAATTTGTTGAATCATATCGTCTGAGGAGTTCAAGATGAATTTTCTCTCTCTAAAATTTTCTCTCTCTAAAGTCATTTCTCTCTCTATCGATTTCTCTCTCTTGATCGATTTATCAATGAGAGTTTTTTTTAATATTTTTGATCTAATGAAGAATCCTGATCAATGATTGTCAGACAGCGTACTGGCACCCACCTTGATCAGACTATGAATCTTTAGATTTGATCATCCATGATCCCGATCTAGTCATGACTTGATTTGATCATATTGATTTCATCAATCGAGATATTGGACCAATCGTAATGTTGGATTGTGTCACCTGATCAATTCAAATTGTACCTCATGAATTTTCTCTCCTCTAATTGTCTCTCTCTACTTGATTTTATGAAATTGATGAAGAAACCTCGATCCTATCACTTCGAATCCGATTTGATCTGATAGTCAAACTTTGGATCATTTAGGTCCTAATTAAATTTTTGATTAGATGAAATTAGATGATCGGACCCAATCTAAACCGTTGAAATATGGTATTCATATTCTTTCTAATTATTGAAATTGATTCTGTATAGGATTGTGGATGTTTGATCATGGGATATCGCGATATGATCTACGAACAGAATTTTTGAAAGAAAATTTATAGAATTTTGTGGATTTATTGAAATGTGTTCGAGGTAAGTAATGTTTCACTTTTTTTAGATTTATCGATAAATTATAATATATTTTTCTGACATGATTTGTGAAACGATGCATGAATTGGATGAATAATATTTTGTTATGAAAATATCTTATTTGAAATGTTATGATGAAGCATGATTGAACATATTGATTCCATGATGCATTATATTGATTGATTTCGATATTACATGATTATATATTTTATTATCGAAATTAGAATATGAAATATGATTTATGAAGAATTATGATATAAAAAACATTATGAATTGACAACCTGACTATATAAAGAACCTCGCCAATGGGGGCATATACGTTGAAAATTGATTTGTCCTGAGGGTTTACGTCGCCAGCGAGACCAGTGACAAATCGTCAGAGAGATCAGCGGTTCCGAAGGACTTTGCTGCCAGATGATTCGCAGCTCACCGCAAGAAGATACACGGTGTTATGATCCTGCCACATAGAAAATGTGGTCATAGCTCATGATTGGCGAAAAGAATTTAAGAACGAAAGAAATTGAAATCTGGAAAGAAACTTGAATTTTTGAAAAAAAAATAAATTTGGCATGAATTATGTTGCATAATTGAAATTGATTTCGAATTGATGAACTCTATATGCTTATTTTCTATAAATAATTATTTACTTAAATATCTGATGAAATCTGTTGAGAAGTGATCATTGCTTATTGGGCTGTCTAGCTCATTACCTCTTATTTTACTGTTTTTACAGATGTTGAGGAAGTAAAATGATACAAGATATAAATGGAAGAGTGATCAGAAGCAGAATCTATATATTTTTATTTTCGGTTGAAAGTCTTATTGAATTTGATGTAAGGTCTATGAATTATTGTTGAATTTATTAAAGAAGAAATTTAGATCGTTATATTTTGGATTTGAATTATTGACTAATTATTCCGCTGTTGTTTTAAGATAACATGATAAGATGCCTTGCATGCTTATGGAAAGAGTTTTTCATGAGTATGCGGTGGTTGCCATGACCCTCGATTCACAATCTCGGATCGGGGGCATGACAATTAAAGTGGTATCAGAGCATAAGTGGATCAATTATGAAACATAGAATCAGATATAGAATGGGTGTAAGTGGATAGACACCAGGGATATTATAGTGTAGATCTTTGATGATTGTAGTGGGAGAAATATTTATCAATTTTGATTAAATATTGAGATTATGTATAAAAGGATCGCAAGAGATTATGACATATAGAGTTTGAAATATGATGGATAATCTATAGATCATGATATGATTAGTTAGATTTTGATAGAAAGTAATTACAAAATGATTGACATAAAATTTTATTATGCATTGTGGTTATTAATTTGATCATTGGTTATTCAAGTGAATCGTAAGTTCAAATTCGATGTGAGAATAATACTATGATATTACTTCTAGTTTAGAAGTTGACTATTATTGACAAGATAAAGATTTGATAATAAAATATTATTTCAGAATGGGCTAAGAAATTTTTTTTTTGATGCTTGATTGGAATATTTATCGAAAGTGAATTTGGTATGTGGATCATATATAAAGTAGCATATTAGGATGAATGCATGTTTGGAGATATTACAAAGAAGTCTATTTCTTATTGATGAAATTAATTTTGAGATTGTAGGATATTCATCGTACTGGAATCTTTAATCATCATTCTTAGATCTAAATAATGGATCTTATTATGTCTCTTGGAGACTACATGATGTGTATGAAATTTTAATTTAAAGATTTCGTATCTAAGTTGATCAAGAGATTTTCTGATATTATTGTTGAGCTTGTTAATGAAAAATTGATATCTTCAGATTAAGATAAAAGATCTGATTTATATTTATTTCAGACTAAGGGATCCATGTGAATTTATAATTTAAAAATTTTGGATTTAGGAATTGATATGGAGTTCCTTTGCTTTTGTTAACGAAGTCCCTAATTGAATTTACTATTAAATGGAGATTTGATTTTTTGAAGCTTGTATGATTGTTATGAAAGGATATTTGATAGATATTGAAGATCCTGATAATAAAAATTTTAGAAAAAAAATAATGATTTAAAATTCTTATATATTCAGATTATGTCCAAATTTGATGGAGCATCGAAGGATTTTTTTTTTTATTGATTTGACTTATAAAGATTTTGATTTGAAAATTATCGAATTGAATTGATATGAGAATTAAGATTTGATTCATATTGATTATAGTAAATCTATATGATGGTTTAAATATGATATTGGACTCAAGGATTAATCAAGATTATTGTATACCAGTAGAAGTATGAATGAGAATCAGAAGTTAATCTTTGGCTTCAATTAAAATTTAAAATTTTAGATCTTTTCTATTGATAAGATAAAAAAATAATTTGATCAAAAATTTTTTTTTGGTGAACCTAAAAAATTTTGATTGTTAGATCAAAGTGCACAGCGGAAGCATGGTAATCTGGATTACTTTGAGTAAATCAGGAATGTTGACCCTTTGAGTTAAAGAATTATGATAGATGATATGGTTTGATACAAAAAATTTATTGATATTAGAAAGAATAATATTTTAAAATTTTGAATTATTTTAGATATCCTAATGTGATTTTTAAAAGTAGTGCTTCCACCTACTATGCTACAAAAATAATTAGCATCCTAATTCTAGGATGAGTGGACCTTTGATTTTAGATTTAGAATATTTAGAAATAAATTTTCTCTATCCTAGAATTAAATTTTATAATTTTTTATTTATTAGAAAGAATTTGAGATTGTTTATCGAATAATGATTTCGATCTTAGATTATTATACTCAAATATTTATCTCCATGGTATAATAAAATTTGAAGTTTGGACTCTTTTGATCATTATTATTTCTCTGACTGAATAGAAAAGATTGAGGTTATCTATTGATATTGACGATTGTTCTACAAAAGATTGATTGGAGTTATTTATTAAAATGAATTGATTAATTAAGAGTTGTTAATGTTTAGATAAAGAAAATTGATATACTTACTTAGAATAGAGACATTGATTTTGATTATAAGAAAAATATAGTTTTGATTTAGATCAATTTTTGAGTTATTGATTTTTATTATGGAATGACTTAATGATAAAATTGCTTCAAGAATTAGAATATTTAAGAGTTTGAGGGTTTGAGTAAAAAAATTTTGATGACTAGAAATAGTGATATTAATTCTAATCAACATTGGTGATATTGATCTTTATGAAATGACTTAATGATGAAGTTGTATCGAGAATTAAAATATCAAAAGTTTGAGAATGAGATTGAAATGATAAATCTTCAACCTTTGAAAGTACGAATAAGAGAAAATATTTTTGAATTTTGATTGATTAGAATATCATCAAATGATTCATAGAAGTATGTTTTCCTATCTTATGATGGGTTGAAATTAAGAATGGTTAATATTTTAAAATAAATAAATAAATAAATAAATGATGATGAAAAATAAAATTTTTATTCAAGAATTAAGATATTGATTTTTTTCTATTCACAAGAGATAGATTTGATTTTAATTTGAGTCATGAGATATTGAACATTAATTTTTACAGGAAATGAGATCATAATTTTGAAATCTTGAAATATTGAAAATCTTTGAGATGTTGATTTTGATAAATAAGAAAATGAATGGTTCCATTTCAGATCGATATTTGATGTACCGACTTTTTTCTTATGAAATGATTTAAGAATGAATTCATACCAAGAATTAGAATATTGAAATATTTATGGATGAGATTCAAGTAAGAAACTATGAAGACTCAAGCAAAAAAAATTTCGAGGATGAAATTTCTTTTAGAGGGGAAGAATGTGATGGCCCGACCCGAGTAAGAATCCCAGCCCACCAAAGCCCAAACAAAAAAAAAATAAAAAATAGAGGAGAAGAACTCCCGAAGGGAGTCTTCTTCCTCCTCTCGTCGGCTCCCAATCGGAGTCGGAAAAGAGCCCCCCTCTGGCTCTATTTAAGGAAGAGATCCCTCCTCTCTCCCTTCCACTGAAGATCCTTAGCCCAGTCGGCGGCAATCGTCGAGAAACCACCGCGGAAGATCGACCTATGCCTGTCCAATTTGCTCGCTGGAAAAGCCTCGTCGGCATCGGAGGTAAGCCTCCTTCCTTTCCTCTCTTCTCTCCTTTCCTTTTCATGCCGGTGTGCATGCTCGCTGGTGACCGGAGTCGTCAGATTTCTTTAAGAAAAAGGGGGGTCTCCGGTTCCGTTGAATGTTTGGACGCCGGTGGTCACCGCCAACCACCGGCTTGGCCCTCCTCTTGTCATTGGGTCGCCCCCTTTCTACCGACGGCCGCCCCAAGCCGGCTGCACCGCCGGTCGGAACTCCAAGGAGGGGACTTGTCGGTCCCCTGTTTCGGCCAGGAAAGAGCCCGAAGAAGAAAAGAAAAAGAAGAAGAAGGAAAAAGAAAAAGAAGAAGGAAGAAAAAGAAAAAGAAAAGAAGAAGGAAAAGAAAAGAAAAAAAGGAAAAAAAAGAAAAAGAAGAAGAAAAATAATATAAAAATAATATAATAATAATAAATAGGATTTTCTCTCCTCTCTCTTTCGTGAAAAAAAAAGAAAGAAAGAAAGAAAAGAAGAAAAAAAAATAAATTAATTAGTAAATAATGATATAAATAATAAAATATGAGAAAGAGAGTTTCTCTCTCTTTCCTCTCTTTCTTCAACCTGAACTAGTATTTTCTCTCTCTAGAATTGAACTTTCTCTCTCTAGAATCCTTCCTCTAGTTTATTTCTCTCTCCTAAGATTTTTAAAATTTTGAGAAGAATGATGATGAATTTAAATAATCCTCGTGATAGATTTTTGATCTGTGATCGTCGGATGGTACATCGACATCCACTTTGATTAGATCAGATATTTTTAGATTTTATTTCTCATAATTTTATTTAATTATCCACATGATCATTTTAGCATGATTTGATCCGATCGATCGGATTTGTTGAATCATATCGTCTGAGGAGTCCAAGATGAATTTTCTC